>NC_057721.1:66633865-66634329 GCF_004010195.1 Chiloscyllium plagiosum | reverse complement strand
TAGCCCTTAATTCCTTGTGATATCAAGAATTTATCAATTTCTGCCTTGAAGACATTTAGCGTCCCAGCCTCCACTGCACTCTGTGGCAATGAATTCCACAGGCCCACCACTCTCTGGCTGAAGAAATGTCTCCGCATTTCTGTTCTGAATTTACCCCCTCTAATTCTAAGGCTGTGCCCATGGGTCCTAGTCTCCTCACCTATGTTCACATTGAACTTCATCAGCCATTTCCTGGACCACTCTCCCAAACTGTCTAGATCCTTCTGCAGCCTCCCCACCTCCTCTGTACTACCTGCCTGTCCACCTATCTTCGTATCATCGGCAAACTTCGGTAGAATGCCCCCAGTCCCTTCATCCAGATCATTAATATATAACATGAACAGCTGCGGCCCCAACACCGAACCCTGCGGGACACCGCTCGTCACCGGCTGCCATTCCGAAAAAGAACCTTTTATCCCAACTCT
>NC_057721.1:66629982-66632672 GCF_004010195.1 Chiloscyllium plagiosum | reverse complement strand
TATCAATTTTTAGACCTTTTAGCTTTTCTAGCACTTTCTCTTTTGTAATGGCAACCATACTTAACTCAGCCCCCTGACTCCCTTTAATTGTTGGGATATTGTCATGTCTTCCACTCTGAAGACTGATGCATCAGTTTGAAGTGGCCCAATGTCTACTTTTGCCTGTCGTTTGTTTCTTATGTATTGAAAGAAACTTTTACTATCATTTCTAATATTACTGGCTAGCCTACCTTCATATTTGATCCTCTCCTTCCTTATTTCTCTCTTTGTTATCCTCTGTTTGTTTTTGTAACCTTCCCAATCTTCTGATTTCCCAGTGCTCTTGGCCACTTTATAGGCTCTCTCTTTTTCTTTAATACATTTCCTAATTTATCCGCAGTAATTTGCTTTTATTTTTGCTCACTGAAGATGTTAGGAGAAAGTGAGGACTGCAGACGCTCACTGAAGATGTTGCCTAGTATGGTGATAAAACGTCTGAAAACAAACCTACATCCCGAATCTCAACTTGAGCTCCAAATCTTCTCAAAGCTCGCAAATATTTGCCATCTTTGATTTCTCCCAAACCTGTATAACATCACGTACCTATCCGAATTGGATCTGATTTCATTGGTTAAGCCATTGTATCATTAGAAAAATTCAAGTCATTATCCCCTAATTCAAGCAACATATATTCAGCATATAACAAAATCAAAAACCTACAGATATTGGAAATCTGAAACGAAAACAGAAAATATAGGAAATACACAGCCAGTCAGAGAGCATCTACACACAGAAACAAAGTTCATATTTTAGTTTGTGATAACCTTATGTCATAACACTACACATCCCCCCTAATTGTTCTCTATCTAATAGCTAACATTCTATCCAAGATCTATCAGTCCTAATAAAATATCATTGAACTGAAATGCTAATTAACTGGGGCATTCAGCTTTTTTATCCACTTTGCTGCATTTCTTCTCATACCATACACTTGAATTTTAACCAAGCCTCTTATTATACTCCTTATCTAGCTCCATCCAAAAACTCATATGAACTAAATGATTACTAATTTCTTTACTTTTCCGAGCAGTCACTTCTTCAAAAAGAAAGACATATTTGTCAAAGATGACTGCGCTTTGCAAATGAATGTTGGTTGCATCAGATGAATTTACAGATTTCCAAATAATTAGGATTCATATTCAAGATCAAAACATACTAACGTATGAAACTATATGTGTAATTTAATAATGATCTAGCCTTTGTCTGCATTTTTATTGATTTCAAGAGTTCCCCCCTCCGCCCCGGGTGCTGCAAAACGTGAGAATGTTCAGCTGCTTGAAAGTTGTCCTTGAAATTTTAAAAATTGTTATAGCCATTCCACCTTCCATGGTCTAGAGCGGGTACTTATCTCACATAGATGGCTGTGCTTCTCGACATTTCTCATAATGGGCGCAAATTACAAAAATGATTTTATCGTTAGCTCAGGAAGACAGGGGCAAAGACGTGGATTTCATCCCCACGAAACCACATGAGGTGGAGGAAATAAAATGACATAGGTGTTGTTTATTGGGTAAATTGGGCAAACTAGCGGTGATGTTGCTGTTTGGGATTAGTCATTAAGTGGTGTAACTGGATGCAGTAGTTTACAATTTCAGTGACTATGTCCAGAGTCCCTGGGCAGCCTTGTTCCTCCCTCCCCTCCCCTCCCTGGAGCCAAGGGCGGGCCTGCAGGCGGGCGGGCGGCCTCTCCTCACCTTCCTCCTCATCCTGGAAGCTGAGCAGCGCCGCCTTGGGCGCTTCCTTCTCGCGGCTCCGTTTCTTGTCTTTGGCGGCGAGTTTGGCGGCAGCGATGCAGGGCCCGGCTTTACCAAGTGCGAGGCCTGAGGCGGCTTTGGGAGGAGCGAGGCCGGGCCCTGCTTTGAGGGGAGCCGGGGCGGCGGGCAGGGTGTTGACAGGCGCCAGGGGGCCCGGCAGCCCGATCGCGGGATTCCCCAGCAGCGGGAGGACGGCCCCCGCCTCACAGCTGCTGCCGATCTGAGGAGCTGCTGGGGGAGTCGGCGGCGGCGGCGGCAGAGGCAGCAGCTCAGCGCCTTTCTCGTGGCTGTTGTTGGTGAGCGGGGCCTCGGCCGCCAGGCCTGCCTGTCCTCCCCCCTCAGCCACTCCATCCTCCCGCTCCTCCTCCTCCGAGTCGTTCCGCCGCCTGAAATTCCTCCGCGATTTCTTGAACATGATCGTCCGGGGGTGAGGCGGGGACCACTTCGGAAGAAAGTCGGCGCCTCCGAACCGGCAGGACGGGACTCGCAAAAACTCGAGCGGCGGCTGCCGGAGTTACGGCGAGTCCCGACCGACAGACAGACAAGACCGCCCTCCCGTCACAGCGCCCCCCAGAGTCACGGAGCCCGCCCGTCACAGCGTCCCCCAGAGTCACGGCGACTCGACACTGCCCTCCCGTCACAGCGCCCCCCAGAGTCACTGAGCTCGCCCGTCACAGCGTCCCCCAGAGTCACGGCGACTCGACACTGCCCTCCTGTCACAGCGTCCCTCAGAGTCACTGAGCCCGCCCGTCCCAGCGTCTCCCCAGAGTCACAGAACCCTCCCGTCCCAGCGCCCCCCCAGAGTCATGGCGACTCTACACTGCCGCCTGTCACAGCGCCCCCCAGAGTCACGGAGCCCGCTTGTCACAACGCCCCCCAGAGTGACGCAGCCCGCCT
>NC_057721.1:66628198-66629578 GCF_004010195.1 Chiloscyllium plagiosum | reverse complement strand
CACCCAGCCTATCACCAGCACAGCACTCCCCCAGAGCTACCACCCATCAACGCACCTCGCTGAAATTAATTACCCACTCATCACTGAGCCCCCTTCACAGTGTGCAACACCCATCATCTATGTTACAAAGTCAGAACTCACCTGACACATCCCAGTCATAGTGATCCCAGAGAGACTGTCATCACCATGTCCCTTCGCCACTGATACAGTCCATCACAGCAACCAAGTGGATACCCCAGAGCAACCCACTGTCCATCACGGTGACTCCATTCCCAGTGTCCTTGCTTGTTGAAGTGCCCCCAGAATCAGCACTGTCATTGTGTGGCCCCTGCTCCCAGAATCATCATTTGTGTCATGACAGTGAACCGTAACCATATATGTCCTTTGGACACACTGAACGTTATATTGTTGCATTTTTTTTCAACAAAAGGGATATCACCAACTATGACTGTGGATGTAAATTCTGTGGTTGTCTGGAGAGGATTTAGGAAATGTCAAGTCGAGGAAACCGCAAACAGAAAGATTAAATGGGACAAGATAACAAGACTCCGATTCCATAACCCCCTTTCTCCCTCCTTCCCCCAACTTCCATCCCTAGAAAGGGGCCATCTCATGTGGGCATCTTTGGGTTTTACTATTACGAGGATATATATGGTTTAAAACTGAGAAATGGGGAAGTGCAAGGAAAAATGTCTGGAAAGTGAACTTGAACTAAGTCAGCTTGAGTTAAGAGGCAGGAATCTTGTCAAGTGCCATGAAAACGTTACTGTCTCAGATTTAAGGGTGGAGGCCACTCAGTTTGGTCAATGGACTCAACATTAATTCTGTTTTTTTTCCCTCTGTAGGGGAACTGCCAAGTTTCTCCAGTATTTTCTGTTTTGTTTTAGTTTGGTCACTTAATTCTTAAGTTTGAGGAGCAAAATTGTGTGCCTTCTTTACTTCTTTTGAGTGGGTAGCATTAGCAATTAAGGGCGCTAGTCCAACATTGGTTCTTTATTACTGCAGAGTAAATTTTCAGGGGCAGCTTACAAGGTTTACTCCCTCTTCTTGAGGTAACTGCCACTGAATGAAGCAGTAAAAAGTCACTTGGCTCCAGAGGGGTAACGTCAAATATTTCATATCTTCAGGAAATACCTGATCAGATGTATCTGGAATTTGAAAGGTTTAAGCGACTTGTTTTTGGCCTGTAAGGGAAGTTAAAATGGAAGCTGAAAATGTGTTGCTGGAAAAGCGCAGCAGGTCAGGCAGCATCCAAGGAGCAGGAGAATCGACGTTTCGGGCATGAGCCCTTCTTTAGGAATGAGGAAAGTGTGCCAAGCAGGCTAAGATAAAAGGTTGGGAGGAGGGACTTGGGGGAGGGGCGTTGGAAATGCGATAGGT
>NC_057721.1:66595027-66627730 GCF_004010195.1 Chiloscyllium plagiosum | reverse complement strand
GGAATGCTGGTAGGGGAGGGGAGGGAAATATATCCTTGGTGGTGGGGTCCGTTTGGAGGTAGCGGAAATGACGGTGGATGATGGGCTGTACATGGAGATTGGTGGGGTGGTAGGTGGGGGCCAGTGGGGTTCTGTCCTGGTGGCGGTTGGAGGAGCGGGGCTCAAGGGCGGAGGAGCGGGAAGTGGAGGAGATGCGGTGGAGAGCATCGTCGACCATGTCTGGGGGGAAATTGCGGTCTTTGAAGAAAGAGGCCATCTTGGTTGTTCGGTATTGGAACTGATTCTCCTGGGAGCAGATGCGGCGGAGACGAAGGAATTGGGAATATGGAAGCCACTTACAAATAACTGAATGAAACAATTCTCATTGAGTTTAGAATTTCCATCCGTTTCCTATGAAGAAAACACCCTTTGGAAGAGAGAGTGACTGGGTCTGCCTTGTCGGCTGATAGAGATGAACTGATCACAATTACCCTGTCTCAAAACTACCCTCCCACATCAGTCAGTCTCCAGCCAACAGGAAGGGATAGAGAAGGAGAGAAGGTGAGGAAACTGAGCATCTGTGATCCCAATGCTGGGATCACTCCATTGGACAGAAAGGCTGGAGCTGAGATGCCAAAGAAAAGCAAAAAACCCTGTTGAAAGGTAGCACAGATCTGGGTGAACTATATACACCCTCTACAGGGAATGGGAGTCAGTCAGAGAGAATCACAGAGCTATAACCCTGACTGCAGCTGTGAATCACTGTAAGGTCACTCCTGTGAATGCAAGGAAGGTTAAAGAAAGATGGTCTCATTTCCCCTGAGTAAGGTGAGCAAATCTGTAATGATTCTGATGTATACAGCCTCTGAGTGCCCTCATGACAAGGATAAAAGACTAGATTTTCTTCATGTTCACTACCAGGGAATCACTCAATAAATCTACCAGCTTTCCTGTTTGAATTCATTCACTAGCAGCAAGTGCGGAAGCCTCTGAAACTAATCAAGGCAAGGGTCTTAGAACAGAAGGAACATGAGGCCTTGTGGTGCAGTGGTTGCGTCCCAAATGCTCCAGAGATATGTCATAACACAGGGAGGCAATGGCCTAGTGGTATTGTTGCTTGGCTATTAATCCAGAGACTGGTTACCAAGGTTAGATCTCATGGAATACAGGGAGAACTAGCCATTTGGATATATTCAGAAAAGGCTCAAAGATAGAAGACAGAGGGTGGTGGTGGAGGGTTGCTTTTCAGACTGGAGGCCTGTGACCAGTGGAGTGCCACAAGGATCGGTGCTGGGTCCACTGCTTTTTGAAATTTACATAAATGATTTGGATGTGAGCATAAGAGGTACAGTTAGTAAGTTTGCAGATGACACCAAAATTGGAGATGTAGTGAACAACAAAGAAGCTTACCTCAGATTACAATGGGATCTTGATCAGATGAGCCAATGGGCTGAGAAGTGGCAGATGGAGTTTAATTTAGACAAATGTGAGGTGCTGCATTTTGGGAAAGTAAATCTTAGCAGGACTTATACATTTAATGGTAAGGTCCCAGGGAGTGTTGCTGAACAAAGAGACCTTGGAGTGCAGGTTCATAGCTCCTTGAAAGTAGAGTCACAGGTAGATAGGATAGTGAAGAAGAATTTGGTATGCTTTCCTTTATTGGTCAGAGTAATGAATACAGGAGTTGGGAGGTCATGTTGCAGCTGTATAAGACATTGGTTAGACCACTTTTGGAATGTTGAATGCAATTCTGGTCTCCTTCCAATTGATAGAATGTTGTGAAACTTGAAAGGTGTACAAGGATGTAGTTTGTGTCCCTTCATGTCGTGGGAAATTATGTCTCATGAACTTGATTGAGTTTTTTGTAGAAGTAACAAAGAGGATTGATGAGGGCAAAGCGGTGATCCATATGGATTTCAGTAAGGCATTCGACAAGGTTCCTCATGGGAGATTGGTCAGTATGGTTAGATCTCATGGAATACAGGGAGAACTAACCATATGAATGCAGAACTGGCTCAAAGGTAGATTTCCCACGACATGAAGGGACACAAACTACTGGAGTCTAGCAGCAATTGTTGGGACTCCTCAGTTGGGTTCATGTCTAAGCAGAACACTTTCACAAGGCTCACGTTACTACATTAGCTTTTTGGTAGTCAATCAGAGCCAAATCTTACCCAGTGTCTAGGCTGGGATATATCGGGTTGAGAAAGCAGTCTACATTTTGTTTTTAAATTCATTCATGAGATGAGGACATCACAGGCTAGACCAGCATTTATTGCCCATCCCTAATTGCCCAGAGGGCAGTAAAGAGTTAACCACATTGCTGTGGGTCTGGAGTCACATATAGGCTAGATCGACTAAGGATGCCACTCTCCCTCCCTAAAGGCCATTAGTAAACTAGATGGCTTTTTCCGAAAATCAACAATGAATTCATGGTCATCATTAGACTCTTAATTCCAGATTTTTAAAAAATTGAGTTCATATTCCAGCATCTACCATAGCTTGAGTAGAGACGGGTCCCCATAACATTAACAATAACGTTATTAAGTTATATTTATTTGAGGGGTACTGGCAAGTTCCCTTGACTGCTCACACAATGGAGATCCTCCCCTTTGTGCCTCTGTGTAGATTTCATCAGAGTTGAATTATGTCGTTTAGATTATGAAATGTCTCAGCCATGTTTCAAAGGCTGATGAACCGGGTGGTGGCAGGATTATCTAGATGACATCCTCATGTACAGCGACAGCTTGGAAATTAATTTAGATCAACCGGGAGCCCTCGTTCAGAAAATGCAGTCAGCTGACCTTGTCAGTTTTGCACACAGTGAGTATGCTAAGGTCACTGCGACCTGTCTAGGACACATATGAAACAAAGAGAAGTACTGTCCAAGGCTGCAAAAGTGGAAGTATTACAATTCTCTATTCCTAAAACAAAACAGGTGATACAACCAAAAGGTAACTGTGGATATAAATGCAGTGCTCTCTGAAGAGAACTTAAATTTTACCATTTCACAGAGAGGTATACAGGAAGAGACAATGACAACTGAATACCCAAACCGCTTTCAACAGGGAGCCATCATCTGCAGACTTGTTTGTGCAATACCCATCCAATGATATGCAAAAAGATGGTTTAAAACTGACTTTAACCCGAGCCATTGTGCATAATAGTCTGAAGTCCTGGTGTGTGGATTAGAATGCTGTGAAGGTCATAGCTTTCAGAACTGCCATTGAACACTCCAACATTGCAGGTAAAGAAAGAGACAAAATTCTCTATCACTCTGAGTGCTGACAGGCAGCCAACCTTGAAAGGAATCAGGACAAAATAATTTCAATAAAACTGTAAAGCCAAGACTCTTGAAATTGACTATTCAACTACAAGCATCAATGCTATCAGTAACATCCACTGTCATAGTCACCATGTTCGACCATTTACTCCTCACAAACAACTTATGGTCTGATCCATATATCTTTATTGAACTTCTACTTACATTTTTGGACTCACTTCTTATTCCAAATCATAGTGTATGTATTTTGCTTCTATTATCTCAAGGAAACCTGGTTACATTGGTTCCTTTTTGGAGGATTGGAAACCTGCCAAAGTGACATCCCTATTCAAAAAAGGAAGGGAGGCATAAAGCAGATTAGCCTAACTTCCATTGTTGTAAAAATGTTGGAATCAATTATTAAGGAATTAATAGCGGCACATTTTGAAAATCTTCATGTAATGAAGCAAAGTCAATATGGTTTCAAGAAAAGTAAATCCTGTCTGATTAATTTATTAGAGTTTTTCCAGGAAGTATTCATCCAAACGGATGAGTGGAACCAGTAGATGTGTTGCATTTGGATTTCCAAAAGGTGTTCAACAAAGTACTTCCTAGAAGATTAGGTGTCAAGAGCCCATGGTGTTGGAGGTAATTTACTGGCATGGATAGAGGATTGGCTCATGTGCAGGAAACAGTGAGTGAGGATCAAAAGTTCTTTTTCAAATTGGTGTCCTGTTACCAATGGGGCTCATTATAGATGAATAATACAATCCCTACAGTGTCGATGTAGGCCATTTCACCCATCGAGTCTATACCGAACCTCTGAAGAGCATCCCACCCAGACACATCACCCTTATCCTATCCTTGTAACCCTTAATTTCCCTTACTAATCCACATAACCTGCACATCTTTGGACTGTGTTAGGAACCCAGAGTACTCAGAGGAAATCGGCGCAGACTCAGGGAGAATGTGCAAACTCCACACAGTCATCCAACAGTGGAATAGAACCCAGGTTGCTGGTGCTGTGAGGCAGCACTGCTAACAACTGAGCCATTGGGCTGTCCACCCTAGTGAGAACAGGGATTAGCGCTGGGACTGTAACTATTTACAATATTTATTAATGACGTGGATGAAAGAAGTGAAAGTACTGTAGCCTGATTTGTAGATGACACAAGAGAATTGGTGAGAAGAGAGGTTGTGAGAGGGAAACAAACAATTTGCAAAGAGATATTGTGAAGTTAAAAGGGCAAAATTGGCAAATGGCATAGAATGTGAGAAAGTGTGAAGTTATTCATTTTGGAAGGGAGAACAAAAGAACAAAGTATTATTTAAATGAAGAAAAGCTTCAGAAAGCTGCAACATAAAGGGACATGGGGGTACTTGTGCACAAAACAGAGAAAGACAACACACAGGTGCAGCAAGTAATCAGGAAGATGTATGTAACCTGGGCTCTTATTTCAAGAGGGTTGGAGTATATGAGTCGGGAAATGTTGTTGCAACTGTACAAAATGCTGGTGAGACCACACCTGGAGTACTGTGAGCAGTTTTGGTCCACAAGTTTATGGAAAGGTATCATTTCATTGGGGGCAGTTCAATGAATGTTTACTAGGATGATCCATAGCATGGAGACATTGTCTTTTGAGCAAAGATTATATAGATTGGGATCCTACTCATTGGAATTTAGAAGAATGAGAGGTGATCTCATTGAAATGTGCAGGATTCTTAAGGGGCTTGACAGAGTAAATGCTTAGAGGATCTTTCCCTTCATGGGACAGTCTAGGACTGAAGGGCATAATCTTGGATTAAAGAGGTGCCAATTTAAGACTGAGATGAGGAGGAATTTCTTCTCTCAGATGGTTGAGTGTCTTTGGAACTCCTTGTGGGGGGCAAAGTCATTATATATATTTAAGACTGAGATAGATTCTTGATCAAGGGTTACAGGTAGAGGACAGGAAAGTGGATGTGATGAGTGTTGGATCAACTACAATCCTATTTAATAGCAGAGTAGGCTTAAGGGGCCACACTCTTGTTCCTATTTCTTATGGTCTTTGTTACCAGCTGAGGTGTTGGGTGAATAAAGAATGGGAGCCACACTGAATGTGCCAGTAGAATTGCTTCCTAATTTCTCAATGAGCTTGCCCCCAAACCTGCTAATTTTAATTGCAGGATAAGTATTAAATTGCAAAGTCAAATCCAGATTGACACAGCTTTCAGCAGGAGCAGAAATGGACGGCTCTGTGAAACACAAAACAGAACTAGTCCATGCAATACAGTCAATATTGTGACTCACACCTTGCACAGTGTTATTATACATGTAGCTGTATATATCTAATTGTATCTATATATAACTGTATTATCCTAAATGTGTTGCACTCAGCAGATGAAATGTAAAGACTGCAGATGGTGGAAAATGCATTTCCTAAACCTTCCACTTAGTGGCAGTCGAGTTCTATCAGAAACTTTTTATCCAGCATGTGTAGCCCTTTGCTCTTTTCTATTTCTTATGATTCAATGTTATTATGGCAAGATAGAATATAATTACATTTAATTTGCCTTAATTCCAAACAGACATTAAAACGGCGGGTTCCCATTTACCCTTTCAGAGACGTGCAAACGATCCAATGGTATTACTTCAAAGAAGAGCAGAGAGTTATGCCACATAAGAAAACAGTAATTGGTGGAGAAACTCAGCAGGTCTGACAGTAACTGTGGAGAGAAAGCAGTGATAATGTTTTGGGTCCAGTGATCCAAAATTGCACACAATACTTCAGATACGGTCTCACCTAGACCGTGCGCAATTGGAGTGAGACATCCCTCCTTCTTCACACAAATCCACTTGCAATAAAAACCAATATACCATTGGTCTTCCTAATTGCTTGTAGGACCTGCCTACTTTCATTAACTAGTGGACAAGGACATCCAGATCTATTTACATATCTACACCTCCCAATATATCACCATTTAAATAATATTCTTCCTTTCTGTTTTTTGCACTGAACACAATTTTAGTAAATAAGTGTCTAATTTTAAATATAGCTACATTGTACTGGATCCACAGGTGTTTCCCCACTCACTTAACTTGTATAAATCAACTTGAAGCTTGTTTGTATCCTCCTCATAATTCACAATCCTGTTCACTGGTAAATTGGAAATGTTGCATTTGATTCCCTCATCCAGATCATTTATATATAATGTGAATAACTGGGGTCCATTGACTGATCCTTGCACTACCCAACTAATCACTCCTTGCCACTTGCAAAAAGGTCCATTTATTCTCTCAACTCAAAGAGAGCAGCTAATGTTCTTGGTTTCCTAAGTCCTCAAATAAGGGAGGCACATATCAGCACTCGTTTAATACTTGTAGCTCGGCAATTATGTTTAAGTGAGGTCTAACAGGATAATGTTTCAGGCCTTTGACCACTTCCACCAGGCAGATGACAACCTTGTTTTCCCCTCGTCCAGTGGAAGCAATCACATGACATGCAACATTTGTTGCATTACAATTGAAAAACAACATGCTGATCACATAGCTCCTTCCAGAATTATGTTTGCCGATTATTTAACCTGAATTTAAATTTCAAATTTACTAAAATTTAGTAGTTGGCCTAAGTTGATGATTTGAACATTTTAGGAGGAAATTGATTTCCTACCTGAGAAGTGCAGAGGGAGGTCTGGTTTATTTTAACATCCCACTGGCTACAAGCCCACCTGAAACAAGTGACCACGGACGCCATCCATAGAACTGGGGCTTCTAAAATGGACAGCGTAGGTTCCTTACTTTAGGCTACATAAAAACCCAAGGGATCAGATTAGACGTAGACCATAAGATCCTTTCAGCTTGGTAAGTCAGTTTGATTACAGCTGATCTTACATCTCTGCTTTCCTGCCAATTCCCTACTTCCCTTGATCTGAGGTCAAAAATCTGCATATTTCAACCTTAAATGTATTCAGTGATAGATCATCCACAATCCTCTGGGTTTAGAGAATTCCAAAGATGCACAAACTTTGAAGAAATTTGTCCTCAGCCGCCTCCTTTACCCCTTCCCCTGAGACTATGTCCTTTTGTCTTAGATTCCAATCAGGGGGAGTATTTAAGTTCCTTCAGAATCCTGTATGTTTCACAGAGTCCACCTTTCATTCTTCTAAATGCATAGAATACAGGCCCAATTTATTCTCCATTTTATCCCAGGAACCAATCTACTGACCTTCACTGGACTGTCTCCAATGTGAATATTATCTTTCCTTAAATATGGAGACCAACAGCAAATATATTCCTCAAAGTGGACTTCCTAAAGTACTGTGCAAGTATTTTTTTTTATTCATTTGTGGGACATAGGCATCACAGACTGGGCCAGCATTTGTTGTCCTTCCCTAATTGCCCTTGAGAAGGTAGTGGATAGCTGCCTTCTTCAACGGCTGCACAGCCTGTGCTGTAGCTGGACCCACAGTGTCCTTGCGGAGGGAATGTACAAAGACATCATTGTTAAATGAATGTACTGCAGATGCTGAAGATTTGGGATAATGAAAAAAGAAAGTGCTGGTGAAACTCAGGAAGTCTGGCTGCTCTTGTGAAAAACAAAATTAACTTTTCAAGTCCAATATAACTCTTCTTTGGAAGAGAAAAGACTTCTTTATTTTTGTGCTCCAAAACTCTTGCGAACATTCCATTTGCTTTGCTACTTGCATGCTAACCTTTCGTGTTCCTTGTAAACATACACAGAATCATAGAATTGTTATGGCACAGAAGGAGGCCATAAAAGGAGGCTCCCACATTTCCATCCTCACTTTTGTCCAAGGCACCAAAGGATCTTTCCACATTCAGCAGAGATTTTCCTGCTTATTCAAACACCTCATTTACTGTGTCTGTTGCTCTTGGTATGGTACCCTCTGTATTGGGGTTACAGGATGCTAACTCACGGAATATTTCAGGGAACATCTCTGGGACACCTGCACCAAACAACCCCACCACCCTGTGGCCGACCACTTCAACTCCCCTTCCCACTCCGCCAAAGTCATGCAAGACCTGGACCTCCTCCACTGCCAAATCCAAGCCACCCAACAACTGGAAGAAGAACACCTCAACTCCCACCTTGGGACCCTCCAACCACATGGCATCAACGTCGACCTCACCAGTTTCCTTATCTCCTCTCTACCTACCTCATCCCAGATCCAACCCTCCAACTCAGCCCCAGATCCAACCCTCCAACTCAGCACCGCACTCTTGAACTGGCCTACCTGTTCATCTGCCTTCCCATCTATCTGCTCCACCTTCCACTCTGAGCTATCACTATCACCATCCACCTGCATCTATCTAGCGCCTTCCCAGCTACCTACCTTCCACCCCCATCCCCCTGTTTATCTATCAACCCCCCCTACCTCCCACCATTCCTGATGAAGGGTGTATGCCTGAAAAGTTGACTCTTCTGCTCCTCAGATGCTGCCTGACCTGCTGTGCTTTTCCAGCACTATGCTTTTCAACTCAGATTTCCAGCATCTGCAGTCCTCACTTTCTCTCATTTAGCCCATCATGTATGCACTGGCTCTTCAAATGACTTAGTGCCATTCTCCTGCCTTCCCTTGCACATAGTCTCTATTTAAGTAATCATCCAAATGCCTTTATGAACAGCTGAAATGATATCAATAACAATAACTAGCTAGCTACAGGATGCAAGTCAGGTTTGTTGTGAGGGAAGATTTGAGGGAATTTTGCAGGTGGGAGGTGGGTAGGGAAGCTCATGGTCACAGCAGCTAAACTTCCTTAGGGTTGCAGAGTAGCAGACAATATAAAGATTTGCAGTTAGGCACCACCGCTAGATGTCTGGCATATTTTACTGAGCTGTGTCTTGTGACAGGCATCGGCTCCTGTCTAAATAATAGTGTCCTATTTTTCAAGACTTTCGCCATCTAAGAAAACGTGCCTAAATTGGCTGCACAGGGAGGAATGTGTTAAGATAATTTCAACTCCCCGTTCACCAGATGGAAGGAGTTATAATTCCCCCATAAAACATGGAACCTGATCATGTCAAAAAGGTGCAAAAATAGCATCCTTGAGCAGCATGGGAGTCTACTGACTTTAACTTACAAATTGCTTCTGTGGGGACCTATCAGTGCTGGCTTCAAATTATTCCCCATCTGATTCCAAACCTAATGTGTTCTTGGAGTGGGAAGGTGGTTATTGGAATGAGTGTTGAATTAAGAGGCAAATGCAGTAATCACAAGCAGTCAAGTAAATTAATTCCCTCATGTCCTACTGGAAGCCAAAGTAACAGGTGTGGTTTTATTATTCCAGGTTCCATCTCTTGCTTCTGTAAAGTACTCAGTAATGACCCTAATAGCTTAATCTTCACATGTTGGTCTTGGCAGTAGTTATCTGCTTTCGTCTGCAAAAATCTTGATTTCTCTAGCAAAATGGGGATGGTGATTCATGGACCAGTAAGAGTTCATGTGTGTGCGACAGAAACGAGGTCGAGTCTAAGTATCAAGGCCCACAGCTTCTGAGATTGGTGACATAATTTCACTTAACCTCCAACAATACAGTTTTAAAAGGAACCAAACTTCACTGAGATAGCTTACAAAAATAGTCAATAATTTGAAAAGATTAGGTGGAGATGGACACTGCAGATGCTGGAGATTAGAGCCAAGATTAGAGTATTGCTGGAAAAGCACAGCAGGTCAGGCAGCATCAGAGGAGCAGGAAAATCGAGGTTTTGGGCAAAAACCCTTCATCTGTTTGTACTTCTCCTTATTTCAAACTTGTGTCAAATGCTGATGTAAAATTTGGACTTTAGATTCCCTACAGTGTGGAAACAGGTCCTTCAGCCTAACAATCCACATCAACCCTCTAAAGAATAACCCACCCAGACCCATTTCCCTCTGATTAATGTACTTAACACTATGGACAATTTAACATGGCCAATTCACCTGACCTGTATATCTTTGGACTGGGGAAGGAAACCGGAGCACACTCACTCAGACACGGGGAGAATGTGCAAACTCCACATAGACAATCATCTGAGGCTGGGATTGAACCTCGGTCCCTGGTGCTGTGAGGCAACAATGCTAACCACTGAGCTATCATGCCACCAATTTCCTCTATACAATCACTTGGAAAATCACAAAATCACAAATTTGGTATGGTGCAGAAGGAATTTATTCAGTTCATTGTGTCATTTCAAATAAGCATAACTTTTCCCACTTTTTCCCCATACCCTTACACATATCTTTATCCAAGTTCAGCGAAAGAATGATTACAAATGCTTGGACAAAGTGTTGCTGAATTGTGCCACTTAAACAGTTTATTTGAAATAAATAAATGCATTCAATTAAGTTTCATATAATGTACATTATTTACACACATGACACACTAAACACTTGAATCAATTAAAGAGCTTTCATGAAAACAGATTGTAATTTGAAGTGATTAAGACATATGAAAAGATGCCAACATAAAGCTAAAAATCACACAACACCAGGTTATAGTCCAACAATTTAATTGGAAGCACTAGCTTTCGAAGCGCACGCTCCTTAACCACCTTAAGCACCCCAGTCCAACACCGGCATCTCTATATCATAACATAAAGCTATATTGCTAGGATTGAAGCTAGTATTCAGTCACTGGTAATTGCAAATTAAGGACCACAACGTCCTTCTCTTGATTCCACATCAATACTGAGTTACTAAATCCTAACCTTCTTGGTGATACATGTTTCAGGACTTCTAGTCTGTGAAAAGGACCATACACAGTTCCTGTTATTGTTACCTGCTCAGTGATCTGTGCTGTTAATCCAGAATATGAGTCTGGAGCAGGACTGCATCAAATTTGCACTTCCATTGTTAAGTAATCAGCTGACACTTGAAGGATAGCCATTGAGTGAAGTACAAATACATTTCTGTTAGTTCAGTATAGGTATCTGGGAGATTAAATAGTTATGGAGTGTTTCATTACATCATTCAATACACAACAGCAATATTGTTTGGTTCTTTGATTTGTATCTTCCCCCAGTGGATTGGATTTGATCATGATACTGTATGTGCTACATTGGAGGGGCTGGTTCGAAAGGAAGAACAATTTGTTTTTGTATTCACCTGAATTATGTTGCTTTAAGCAATCACCTTAATTGCAGACTCAAATATACTCTGAATAACCAACACAGGAACACTAGTTTCATCACCTCATAACGGGGAAAGGCAGATAATAGAAGTGATAAGGTGACAACAAAATCTTTTTGAGTGCCATGTGAACCAACATGTAGGGTGACCATAAGACCATCAAAAGTAGGAGCAGAAATATCCATTTAGCCCTTTAAATCTGCTGTGCCATTCAATGAGATCATAGCTGATCTAATAATCCTTACCCCCACTTTCCTGCTTCAACTCCATATCCTTGATTCACTTACTGATCAAAAACCTGCCTATCTCAGCCTTAAATATACTTAATGACCTATCCTCTACAGTCTTCTGAGGTAAAGAATTCCACACATTCATTACCTTCAGAGAGAAAAAAAATCCTCCTAACCTATCTCCCAACTGGGTCACCCCTTACTTTTGAAATTATATCCTCAGGTCCTACACTCTCCCACAAGGGGAAATAAGTTCTTCATATCTACCCTGTCAAGTCCCCTAAGAATCTTATATGTTTCAGTAAAGTTCATCTCTCATTCATCTCAACTTCAATGAGTACAAGCCTAACCTACTCAACCTCTCCTCAGAAGAAAGTCATTCCATACTCAGGATCAACCTATTGAAATTTCTCTGGAAAACCTCTAATGCCAATATATCTCTCCTTAGATAAGGAGCCCAAAAATGTCCACAGAATTCTAAGTGTTGAAGTCATTAAACGAATAAAATTAAATTATATTAAATGATTGAGACTTGACCTTAATGAAACATGTAAGTTTCTTAAGGGACTTTGTAATAACCTTTATTTAAGTTTAACATATTTGTTTCTAATTCAGGTTTTACACTCTCAAACTGAATGCTAAATTTTACCACATTATGGTCACTGTTTTCTGTGTGTTTTTTTATTGTGTGATCATTTACTAACTTTCCATATTAGCCATTACCAGATCCAAAACAGCCTGAACACTGATTGATCTAGGAAATTGTCAGAGTTCCTCCTCATGGCTACCTCTACTAATTTGATTTTCCTAATCTCCATGAAGATTAAAATCATTCCTGATATATGTACTGTCTTTATATATGCACTCATTATCTCCTGATTTATTCTCTGTCCGAAGCTATAGCCAATGTTAGGTGCTCATAGACTACTCCCCCCGATGTCTTCTTCCCTTTGTTATTTCTTACCTCTTCTACATCTTCTGATTGTTTCTAATCGCACTTATTCCATCTCATATTAGTAAAGCTACCCCTCTACCCTTTCCTTCCTGCCTGTCCCTTTGAAATGTCACATACCCTTGAAAATTTAGTTTCCAGCTTTGATCTTCTTGTAACTGTGTCTCCATAACGCTATCAGATCATACCCATTAACCTCTAATTGTGCCATTATTTCATTTATTTTGTCTTGAATACTATATGCATAGTTAATAAAAGAGCCATTAACTTTGCCTTTTTGCCACTTCTTCCCCTTTGACCCAATTTGCCACTGTGTTCTTCTGCTCGTATTTTCTGTCCCCTGCTGTCTCACAGTGGGTTTCATTACCAAAATATTTTCCCTGCAATGCTGCCATGTAAGTCTAGGTATGCCCCCCTTCTTGAGATCCTCCTTCAATATGTTTAAAGCTCTCTTTACAGTGTAGTTGTTTGATTCAACAGAACACTGGTCTTAACATGCTTCAAGTGAAGCCTGTCCCAGACTGGGGCCACTGACTCACAAACTGAATTCCATTCGACCTACACCAATCTTTGACCAACACATTTAACTCCTTGACTTTGTTTACTCTATGCCAAGTGGTTAGCACTGTTGCCTCACAGTGCCAGGGACCTGGGTTCAATTCCAGCCTCAGTGATTGTCTGTGTGGATTTTGTATAATTCCCTGTGTCTGCATGGATGTCCTCTCACAGTCAAAGATGTGCAGGTTGGATGGGTTAATCTTACTAAATTGCCCACACATTCAGGAATGTGCAGGCTAGGTGAATTTGCCATTGGAAATGTGGGGTTACAGGGATAGAGTAGGATGCTCCGAGTGTTGGCGTTGGACTCAATGGGCCGAATGGTTTGCTTCCACACTTTAGGAATTCTATAATCAATGTCTAGCTCCAGTTTACCTGTAGCTCAGGTAGTAACCCAGAAATTATTACCTTGGATGTTCAGCTTTTTAATTTAGCTCTTAACTGTTCAAAGTCTTTTGGCAGAATGTCTTTTGTCATGCTATCAATGTTGTTGATAAGCAGCTATTCTTGAATCTGTCATTGAATCTGTTGGCATGTATCTCCTGTCCAAGGGAAGAGGTTGGGAAAAGATAGTAACCAGGATGGGAGGAGTCTTTGATTATATTGTGGTAAAAAGCAGAGGATCATGGGAGGAAATTCAGTCTAAGCCATGGCGGTGGTCATTCACTCATGGCTGCCTCGCAATATCTATGCTATTCAGCTGCTTCAGAATGTTTTAGTTAACTAGTAACGTTTTAGTAGTGCAAAAGTTGTTGTGAAACTTGAAAGGGTTCAGAAAAGATTTACAAGGATGTTGCCATGGTTGGAGGATTTAAGCTATAGGGAGAGGCTGAACAGGCTGGGGCTGTTTTCCCTGGAGCGTCAGAGGCTGAGGGGAGACCTTATAGAGGTTTTCAAAATTATGAGGGGCATGGATGTGATAAATAGACAAAGTATTTTTCCTGGGGTCAGGGAATCCAGAACTAGAGGGCATAGGTTTAGGGGAAAGATATAAAAGCGACCTAAGGGGCAACTTTTTCATGCAGAGGGCAGTATGTGAATGGAATGAGCTGCCAGAGGAAGTGGTGGAAGCTGGTAAAATTACAACATTTAAGAGGCATTTGGATGGGTATATGAATAGGAAGGGTTTGGAGGGACATGGGGAGGGTGCTGGCAAGTGGGACTAGATTGGGCTGGGATATCTGGTCGGCATGGACAGGTTGGACCAAAGGGTCTGTTTCCATGCTGTACATCTCTATGACTCTATGACTTTAAGTCAGTTATAAATTGAGTAAAGTAGTCTATAACACAGGAATTATTTGTAATTGGTATCACAGATGAATGAAAAGAAAGAATTGGAGATTGTTTGAGATACCAAAATGTTGAATCTGTAATGAACTGATGGGAATCTTGTTCATTTGCTCATTACTTATAGCACAGTACAGTTTTAAAGTAAAGGATGGATTTGTTGAGAATAAGACACAAGCACAGATTAAGACATTTAATTAGATTGAGGAATGAGTATTTCTCTGGCAAGCTTAATTTTTATGGTATTAATTATTCTGTAACAGTGGTTAATTATTAAAATAAATTAATAATACAGTTTGGACAGATTATAAAGGCACAGTGCAAGAAAGTGCACATGTCGACAGTGCAAACTCACTCAACCTGTACTGTGATTTGTGTTCCAGGTCCACTTAACATTAAAGAAGGTTACTTTGCAGCAAGATTCCTGAAATATGTACAGGTTGCAAAAAAACTGATAATATAACATGTGTTTGTGAATCTCAATTTAAGGAAGTTTAATCAATGCTCCATTGAAGTGTTTTCACTGTGGAAAGGGTTTACTAATGTTACCTATGAACTTTTTAATTCACTCGTGGGATGTGGGCTTCGCTGGCTGGCCAGCATTTATTGCCCGTCCCTAGTTGTTCTTAAGAAAGTGGTGGTGAGCTGCTTCCTTTAACTCCTGCAGTCCCTGTGCTGTAGGTCAATCCACACTGACATATTACCGAGAGATTTGTTGATGTGTTAGCAGTCAAGGAAATGAACAGATAGGCTACATGCACTGTGAGGCTTAAGCAGAAAGTGAAATAGGAACAGCATGAAAGAAAGGGCAGAAAATAGCATAATTACATATAAAAAGCAGATGATTTAGAAATATCTAATTAAGCAAAGTTAAAAATCACACAACACCAGGTTATAGTCCAACGGGTTTAATTGGAAGCACTAGCTTTCGGAGCGCTAGTCCAACACAGGAGGTGAAATTCCGTCTGCACATTGAGAATAACCTTCATTGTGTTGTGTGGCACTGTCACCATGCTAAATGGAACAGACTTCGAACAGGCTAGGCATCCACGAGGCACTGTAGGCCATTAACACCAGCAGAATTGTACAGCAGCACAATCTGTAACCTCATGGTCCTGCATACCCCCACTAAAACATTACCTTCTAAGCAGGGGATCAACCCTGATTCAATGGAGAGTGTAGAAGGTCATGCCAGGAGTAGCATCAGGCATACCTGAAGATGAGGTGTCAACCTGGTGACGCCACCAAACACGACGATCTGCAAGCCAAACAACATAAGCAGCACATGATAGACAGAGCTAAACAATCCCACAAACAATGCATCAGATCTCAGCTCTGCATTCCTGCCATATCCAGTCATAATTGGTGGTGGATGATTAAACAACTCACTGGAGGACGAGGCGCCACAAATATCCCCATCCTTAATGATGGAAGAACCCTGCACATCTGTGCAAAAGTTAAGGCTTTCGCAGCAAACTTCAACCAGAAGTGCCAAGTGGATGATCCATCTCAGCCTCCTCCAGTGGTCCCCAGCATTACAGATACCAGACTTCATCCAATTTGATTCACTCCACGTAATATCAAGAAACAAATGTACAAGATGTTGAGAGGTATAGAGTGGATAGCCAGAGATATATTCCCAATGGCTGTCACTAGAGGGCATAATTTTAAGGTAATTGGAGGAAGGTTAAGGGGAGATGTTAGAAGTAGGCTCTTTACTCAGAAAGTGGTGGGTGTGTGGAAAGCACTGCCAACAGTGGTAGTAGAGTCAGGTATATTAGGGACATTTAAGTGACACAAGGATAAGCACATGGAAGTTAGTATAATGAAAGGTATGGATGTTAGTTTGATCTTAGGTAGGATAAAAGGCCAACACAACATCAACAGCCTGTAGTGTTCTATGTTAAATTGTTGGAGCACCGGATACTGCAAAGGCTAGGAGCCCTGATAACATTCTGGCAGTAATACTGAAGACTTGTGCTCCGGAACTTGCCACTCCCCTAGCCAAGTTGTTCCATTACAGTTACAACACTTGCATGTATCTGCCAATATGGAAAATTGCCCAAGTATGTCATGTAAACAAAAAGCGGGACAAATCCAACCCTGCTAATTATCGCCCCATCAGTTTACTGTCAATCATCACTGAAGTGATGGAAGGTGTCATCAGCAGTGCTACCAAGCAGCACCTACTCAGCAATAACCTGCTCAGTGACGCCCAGTTTGGGTTCTGCCAGGGCCACACAGTCCCTCACCTCATTACAGCCTTGGTTTACACATGGACAGAAGAGCTGAATTCCAGAGAGTGACAGTACTTGATATCATTCGACCGTCTGTGGCATTACGGAGCCCTAGCAAAATTGGAATCAATGGATATCTGGGGAAAACTCTCCAGTGGTTAGAGTCATACTTGACACATCGGAAGATGGCCGTGATTGTTGGAGGTCAGTCATCTCAGCTCCAGGATCTCTCCACAGGCGTTCCTCAGGAAAGTGTCCTCAGCACAACCACTTCAGTTGCTTCATCAATGACATTTCCTGCATCATAAAGTCAGAAGTGGGGATGTTCACTGACGATTGCACCATTCGCAACTCCTCAGACACTAAAGCAGTCCATGTCCAAATGCAACAAGATCTGGACAACATCTTGGCTTGGGCTGACAAGTGGTAGGTAACATTGGCGCCACACAAATGCCAGGCTATGTTTTGATCTTAGAGTAGGATATCACCAAATCACCAAAAAGAGGCAACCTAACCACCACCCATTATTATTCAATGGTGTTGGTATCACTGAAATCCCCACTATCAACATCCTGAGAGTTATCATTGACCAGAAACTCAACTGGACTCACCACATAAATGCAGTGGGTACAAGAGCAGGTCAGAGGCTAGGAATACTGCGGCGAGTAACTCACCTCCTCACTCCCCAGAGTCTGTCCACCATTTACAAGGCACAAGTCAGGATTGTGATGGAATACTCCCCACTTACCTAGATGAACGCAGCCCCAACAAAAGTCAAGAAACTTGACACCATTCAGGACAAAGCAGCCTGCTTGATTGACACGGCATCCACAAGCATCCATTCCCTTCACCACCGACGCTCAGTAGCAGCAGTGTGTACCATCTACAAGATGCACTGCAGAAATTCACCAAAGATCCTCTTTCATACCTTCCCAACCCAACTTCCATCTAGAAGGGCAAGGGCAATAGATACATGGGAACACCACCACCGTCAAGATCCCTTCCAAGCCACTCACCATCCTGACTTGGAAATATATTGCCATTCCTTCACCGTCACTGGGTCAAAATCCTGGAACTCTCAAATGGCATTACGGGTTAACCCATAGCAGGTGGACTGCAGTGGTTCAAGAAACTGTGATGTGGAGGAGCCGGTGTTGGACTGAGTTGGACAAAGTTACAAATCACACACAAGGTTATAGTCCAACAGGTTTATTTGGAAGCACTAGTTTTCAGAGCACCACTCCTTCTTCAGGTAGTTCTACAACCTGGTGTTGTGTGATTTGTAACGTGGTTCAAGAAGGCAGCTTACCATCATCTTCTCAAGGGCAATTAGGGGCGGGCAATAAATGCTGGCCAGCCAATAATGACCACAAACCACAAAAATGAATTTTCAAAAGTTCAACAGCTAATGGAGAAGGCAATTGGAATGTTGGACTTTATTTTTAAGGGAATTTCGTACAAAAATAGGGAAACTATATAAGACAAGAGGACATTGGAGGCAATCCAGAGAATTTTCACTCGGTTGATTCTCTTCTGAGGAGAGGTGTAGTAGGTTGGGTTTGTATTCATTGGAGTTTAGAACAGTGAGAGGGAACCATTTTGAAACATATATGATTCTTATGGGACTTAAGAAAGTGGATACTGAGAGTATATTTTGTTAGCAATAAACTGAGTATTTGTTTGTTAACTAAAGGAACCTGGCAAACCTGTTTCTGATACTGGACTTTGTTATTTATATGTGTGTGTCAGTACAATATCAACCCTATTGTAAAATTCAAACTTTGGTGTAATCAGTAGAAGAGTGTGACATGGGGAAAACATTAATTCACTTCTTGCACCAGGATTATAACGTTTGAAAGGTAAACTATATAGTACTATTTTTTTCTAATTAAGATTTACATATATGCTTATGATCATTGGTGCTTTTGTTGTTCAAACTGTCCATATAACTTCCCCTCCATCAGTAAACTCAAAAGTATTTCAGTCTAGGAGTTAACAATCAGAAAACCCATTTCCAGATGTTGAGGGTGAACTCTAGCTGTTTAAGTGGTGTTTGCAATGAAGTACAACCTCATCTTAATTAGGAGAAGGGATGCTGCCAAAAATATAGTGTAATTTGTTATGCATTGATAAGCATTAACATTGGTGAAGGATTAACAGAAACTGGAATTGTTTAGCCTACCACAGTCACCTACACAAGCAATGTATCTTCTAATCAAAAGCACAAAGATAATGTACAAGCCAAATCTGACTGGATTCCAGCATGGAAATAACTGTTGAGTGGTCAAATGAACAAGTGTGTCCTCATTCTGAAAAGGAACAATAAACAAGTTTCCTGTTGGCTTGAATTGATTGAATGGCTTTCCTTCCCTGAATGACATAGATGCCTGTTTGAAACACAAAAGAAAAACTATCAGCACTTGTGTGATATATTGCTTTTTCCCAAATAAGCTTTTTCTTTAATCGTGGCCCTTTTGAACTACATTGGGTTGTCAGAGCCATCTGTAATATTTAAGCAGTCTGGCTATTATAAGACACCTCTACCAATAGGATCATTGAATTTGGAAATTTGATGGACTTTCCTCAATAATGTGCCCTCAAACACCAACCTCTGGTACACATACATATATCAGGTACCACTGCCTTTAAACAGGGGTTAATCTGGTTTAAGAGAAGAGTTCCAATAAAAACAAAACAGCATTTCCATTTACCCAGTTGCATGAGACCCAAATTCATATAATTGTACAATTCTAATTTCTTCATTGGCTTTCTGCAATTATTGCTGTTTTCAATAACTGATAATCAATTAATTCATATTAACAGCAAAGAGCGATGTACTGAGCAATTTCTTATTCACTCCTGAGGGCAAATAATGCTCAGATAATAATTTATACTATATTTTGGACTAAGAGAGTACAATTCACAGCCTACCCACATGGGCTCCACTGAGCAAAGCATTAATTTGATGCTGCCAACTCTAATGCTATCATCTTACGGTAGCATTGGACCAAGAGGTTGATATACTGCTAGCTGCATCTGTGTCCATCATGGAGCATTCCTCTGATCACATAGTGAAGCCGGCCTCTGTTCTTGAAGGTAGTCTAATCCTCTTAAAGAGAAATTGTCCTGAAACTCAGGAGGCTGCTGCCTGATAATATAGCTGCAATCCTAATCAAGGAAATTAGAAAACCAGGGCAGACGAAAAGCCCCAGGGCCATGGATGCAGTGCTGAAAATATTAGTGGACAGGAAGGAAAATGCCATGGTTCTGCCTGTAGCCACAAAGTCTCAAAGAGCATGATCATGGTGGAGTGGGAGCAAATGACAAGGAAGAGCCATCAGAATATCTGGCCCAAAGGACCTGGCAGTGGTAACACAAGAAATCTGCTGATCTCCATGAGTAGACATGACATCTGCCCAGCACATCTCAACTTCTCAGACTGCTTAGAGCACCACATCTCCATCACTCACTAGCAGTGCTTCCTGGCTGTCATGACTCAAAAATACTGAAATGCCGCACTACACCTTTATATCACCTGCCAATGCTGCCAGCCTCGTACGTACCTCTCAATGCCTTCACATTCTCCAGCTATTCAACTATGATAGAGATATAATCTAAACACAATGCTACAAATGCAATTAACATTCTCTGTCTTTCGTGTAGCATATAGGAGATAGGAGAAAGAGTAAGCAATTTGATTCCCCAGGCCTGCTCTGCTGTTCAATATGATCATGCCTGATCATTGAGCTCAATACCCCTAATCCTCCCCCTCTATCCCATGATCCCTTAGTGAAAAAAGCTTTATCTACCTCCTTCTTGAAAACACACAATGATTTTTCCCCAAACAATTTCTGGAGTAGTGAATTCCATAGGCTCATTACTCCCTGGCTGAAGAAATTTCTCCTTATCTCTGTCCTGAAAGGTTTACCTATTATCCTTAAAACATTATTCCTGGTTTTGGATTCCCCCATATCCTTCCTACATCTAATGTCCTCACTGTTAGAATTTTAAAGGTTTCTAATGAGATACCCACTCATTCTTCTAAACGCCAAAGAATACAATCCTAACCATCTCAACTTCTCCTCATGCGCCAGTCCGGCCAGCCCAGGAATCAATCTGGTAAACCTTCATTGCACTTCCTCTACAGCAAGAACATCTTTCCTCGGGAAAGGAGACCAAAACTACTCACAGTATTCCAGGTGTGGCTCACCAATGTCCTGTATAATTGAAGCAAGGCATCCCTGTTCTTGTACTTGAAACCTCTCGCTATGAAGGCCAACATACAGTTTGTTTTCTTTACTGCCTCTGCACCTGCATGTTTACTTTCAGCAACTGGGGCTCAGGGATGCCCTGGTCTTATTGAGTATTCCACTCTCTCAATTTACAGCCATTCAAATAGCACTCTGCTTTTCTGATTTTGAAACCAATGTGGATAACCTCACATTTATCCACATCATACTGCATTTGCCATGCATTTTCCCCATTTAGTCAGCCTGTCCAAATCATACTGTAACATCTCTGCATCCTCCTCACAGTTCACCCTTCCATCCAGATTTGTGTTGCTTGCAAATGTTGAGATATGATATTTTAGTCTCCTCATCTAAACCATTAACATATATTGTGAATAGCTGGGTACTAGTACTGATTCCTGTCTTATCCCACTGACATTCATAAAAAGTGATATTTATTTCTATGTTTTGTTTCCTGTCTGCTAAACAATTTTCCATCCATCTCAGTACACAACCCCAATGCTATGCCTTTTAATTTTTCATTATAAATCTCTTACGGGTAACTTTGTTGAAAGCCTGCTGAAAGTCCAAATATATCCAAGTCTTCTGGCTCCATCTGATCATTTATATTAGTTACAACTGATTTGTTAAGCATAATTTTCCTTTTGTAAATCCATGCTGACTGTATCTGATTCTATTATCTGCTATCAAATCCTTGATAATGGACTCTAGAATCTTCCCCACTACCGAAGTCAAGATCACTGGTCTGTAATTCCTTGTTTTCACTCCATCTCCCTTTTTAAATAGTGGCGTTACAGGAGCTATCCTCCAACCTGTAGGAACTGTCCCAGAATCTAAAGAATCTTGGAAGATGGCCAGCAATGCATCATTATTTCTAGCATCAGGTGACATGTGTAGAAGGAAGATGAACACAATCCCTGAGTGGCAATGACAAGTACCAATGAAAGGAATTCCATCAAGGAGCCAGCTCTGACAGATGATATCTGGAATTGCTGAGCACATTGAGGATGAGGTATGTTTCTACGTTAGTCTCTTTTTGGTTCTTAGCTCATCCTGCTCTCTGGTGTGATGAGCAAGGCCTCTGATATTGTAGCCTGTTGCTGCCCATCCTCATCTGCCATTACCCCAAACTTGGTAAAAACAAGGACTACAGATGCTGGAAACCAGAGTCTACATTAGAGTGGTGCTGGAAAAGCACAGCAGGTCAGGCAGCATCCAAGGAGCAGGAAAATCAACGTTTCAGGCAAAAGCCCTTCATCAGGAATAGAGTCCAAACTTCCCTTTCTAATTTTCTGCTTTCAGACTTCCACCTTTCCAGACACGGGAGGGAAAGGGAAAGCAACAGCACATAGCTAATGAAGAGATTCTATCAAATGACTTGACACTCGCAGTCACCAGCATAGATTATTACATTCGCCTTGGGAAATAATATAGACTTGGGATGTGCCCAGGGGGACATACCAATCACAAGTAGGCCACAGTCAGGTCAGTGTGAAGGATGATTCATGTGTTATTCACAGGGCCAGGCTGCAGGTCTGTTATCTGACAAATCCATTCAGATGAAGATCTCAGTGAAGCAGCATATATGGATCACCCTGATGAGTATTCAAATTGAGATGCTAGGTGCATCAGCTCGCCTGCCAAGCTGCATCCTGCAACAAGTGGCAGAGAGCATCTAACAGAACTTGTCGTCTCCGCAGCCTCTGCTCCATTTCCTTACCATACAGCAGATCCAGAGAGACTGCTTCCCTCAGACCTGTTAATATCTTTGAGCAAAAAGGTTAGCGACGTCTCTGCAGTTTGTGCAAGGATGTAACAACACTTCTGGCCAAATTCCAAACTCACCATAACTCTTGACTCATACCACAGTACAACCAAACACTTTGGAACAGATGTTCTACAAATCCATCACCAAGCAGAATGCCTATCTCTTTAAATAGCATTAATACTTTATTGCACATAAGCATTGACCTTTGCATGGCGTGTTAATTTGTTGAATGGACGTGTGTGTCCAAATCAGGATAATGGGAGCTACATCACCCAGCAGAACTGGGTTACATCTGGATAGCATCATTCCAGCTTTTTCTGATGCATTTCGGGGGTGCCCTTCTGAAGATGTAAGCACTATATTAGAAAATGATGGATGATGGTAACACTGGACTTAACTACATGAAAAACAAGGGTAAGGGAGTGCTGCACAGTCAGAGCTGCTGGTTCTTTGATAGCGTGGACATAATGAGACCCTGTCTGCCCTCTCAGGTGGCTTAAAATTCCCATAGCACAATTTCAAAAAAAGGGTAGGAGAGCTGTGCCCAATGTCGTGACCTCTTATCCTTCATCAACATTCCAAAAAAAGCTGTTTTGTTCATTATTTCTTTGTTGCTTAAGGGAGCTTGTGCAAAAATTGGATATGGTGTTTCTTACATCACAACTGGAGCTATACTTCCAAAAATATTGCATTAGCTAAAGCAGTTTGAGACATCTGGATCATGAATGGTGTAGGAAAAATCTTCTTTTATTTCTGTATTGTTATTTGTCATCTGGATAGTTGACTGAGAGGTCAGTCATACTCGATAAAAGCACAATTTAAATTCTAATGTACCAATTATAAATTAAGAATATTGGTTATGATTTGACTTAAGACTAAATTCAGAGTTGTGCTAATTTTGGCAAAAGCTGAGCTGTAAAAATGCCTTCGCTGCTGAAGAAATCACAAGCTCTTTTGTTTAAAGAATTCATGCTGCTTGCATCTTGCGTAGTTTTCAAAAGTTGCCTTTTGATCAGTTTGTGTTAATAAGTTAATATGAAACTGCAGAGGTTAAAAGATCTGAGGCACCATACTGAGCCATCAACCCGTTGTTTCCTTTGGATGCCACAGTTTGATCCCAGTTCACTGTTTGGAACATTTCCTTGGGCATGCCAGCTTTGAATTGTTGCACTGATGAACCGTGGAAACTAATTTGGTTTGACAGCCACCATTTCTACAGATGCTGGCAGTTGAGTCCAGCCAAAGAAATGGACTTGTACTTTCCAAAAAGAAGACACTGCATGATGACCCCCCACAGGTCCAAGCACCATGATATGGGACTTTTCCTTGTGTATTTCAGTTACGCACATTATGCAGTGGGTTACAGCAGGGTATTTGCAATATGCTTCAGCTTGCAGCCCCTGCGTTGTACAGTTGGTTAATTAAGGCAGTCTGCATTTGTGACCATCTGCTCACAGTAAATTGCACCATTTTACTTAGCATGACCTAAAATTAAAACATGTACGGTCACACACAAATCTGAAAGTGCTCTCATTCTGTGCAGATGGATGAGCAATCCATTGGCATTTGTACCCACTCACTGAATAGCAAGAACTGTTGCTACAGCTTCTAAACAGATGGAACATTTATTGTTTGATAAATTTATTCCATATTGACATTGCAATTTAAGCTAGTGTATCAAAAAGTGTAATCAGGTATATGATTTTTACACAGATCTCCAGCTTTATCAAAGATCACAGGAGATGCACAAATTTAGAATTTAAATCCTCAATGGTGTAAGCTTAAATATCAATGTTGCTCAAATTACTGATTAGGGTTAGTCTGTGGGTATGTCTAGGATACTTGGACATAGCAAATCTCAAAAAAATCTGGTTTACTGACTTTATTTATTTAGTTGAAGTAGAGTAGTGTAAATCAGTGCATAAAATACTGGATGACTAGATGAAGGAATTGCAAGTGGTCAAACTGAACTTAACCTTCTGCTGACCAGAGCAAGGAAAATACATTTCCATTGGAGTTGTCATATTGTTCTAAAATCTCTATTTATTCTCTAAGTTTCTTCATGAATGGAGCTTCTTTGCCTACAGTTCAAGGTTCATGAGGCAGTCATACTGTTCTTGAAACACTAACTCTGTTTCTCCCCCACAGAACTGTCAGAACTCCTGAGTTTCTCCAGAACCTTTTCCAGAACAGTATAGCATCTCAGGGTGTATTTTATAGGCCACAGCCATAGGCACTCCATGTCCATGGAAGCTGTCATCCAACACATGCCAGCCTCGCCACATTCTCATGGCTCATCCCTGACCCACTAATACCATGCTTCTGCACTGCTATCCTGAACCTTCGGGTGAATTAGTAGCTTTAATTAGAATGATACTGGAAGAACACTGCGTTTGGGTCAGCACCTAGCTCACGGATTAAAGTCACTGTATTTTCCTCACTTAGCACCTGTTTGGGTGCTTACAGTATCTCTTCTTTACTTTGCCTTACTGTTTGGTGCTTTGGTCCCTAAGCCAGAGCTTAAATGTTCACAGCACTATTATGTTGCCTTGCAGTTTCATACAGATGCAAGACACAGACAGCTCTCATTGTTTGTTAGCAATGATCAGTCAAAGGGGTGAAAATCTCACTGCTTGGCACTATACTGTGACCTTCCACCATGTGCCAGTGGTGTATGCATTGCATGTCGGAGGAAGGCTGGGGAGTTTAATTATAGGGATCATGCTGGGATGCAGTGGAGAATACAAACTGAAAGTTGGATACAATATGACATGGAAGGGACTGGAAGACTGATGAAGAAGGCTAATTGGAAGTGGGCTCACCAATGTAGAGAGGAAGAATAGTCTGAGGAGTGACCACTGTGGTCCTCCATCACAATGTAATTAACAAGTGTTCAATAGCATTTAGATTTGCTGTAATCACACCCGGAGTCTGTGGTGTAAGGGCTTTGTTCCATGAGGCAGGAAGTTTGAGGAATGTGATTTCTTTTAAAGGGCAACACCATTACACAGATAGCCACACAGTGAAGCTGAAAAAACTCCAAAACTCTCCATTTCTTATGAGTCTTAGTATTAGTGTCCTATTCTTTCTTTCGCTCCATCTACTGTAAACAAACATTGAATACCAGTGTCTGTGGACATATGGTGTCTGTAGCCACTGCCCATGGAATATGCCTTGAGATTTGGTCCTGCTGCTCTGACCTGCATGCTGGGAATTCTCTGTGTCTAGATTCTATCAGGACGATGAAAACTGTATGTTAATGAGGCAAGGTTAAATAGCATTGAGGGTGATAATGATCAGATAAACCCTGATAACCCCTTGCCAACAAGAATCTCATCTTGATGTCCAGAACTTAGTTGGAAAATGCAACTTATTGCTCCTGATTTCAAGAAAGGCCTCACTTGACTTCTCATGGAATTCTCCCAGATTTCCTGCCCGAGCCCACGCTGTGCAGGGTCTGAGAATATTGCGTCCATTGTGTTTGATTCTTTAAGCAGCTGAGGTGACCTAGTGAGACATTCAGTCAATAAGGCCCAATTCCAACAGCTCCTCAGGACAAAAATGGATGGCAAATAAATGCAACATTACTCGCAACAACTGAGAGAACTAGTTGTTTTTATATCATACCTTTATTGTAGACCAATGCATACAGATGCTTCACAGACAAACATTGTGTAAAAGACAAAGATTAAAGACAGAGATAAGGGAGTGTATGAAATGCGATCAATGATTACTTTTGAGGAGGGTTAGAAAAACAGAGCTAGAAGTGGTTTAAGGAGAGAATTCCAGAGTGAAAGCACAAGTACTTGAGGGCACAGCCCCTAATAGTTGTACAAAAGGAATAGGGGACACACAAGAACAGAGAAGGAGGAAGGCAGAATTCATAGAATTCCTACAGTGAGGAAAGAAGCATCATTGTATAGGGTGGAGCTTAGTGCTATCTCCACTATTAACCCGTTCAGAACCAAACTTTCCAAGTAATAGGGGCAGCAGTTGCAATACCACTTATTCTGCTCAGAGTAAGTGATATTGCTACAACTGCCCCTATTGCTTGGAAGGTTTGGTTCTGAATGGGTTAATAGTGGAGTTAGCACTAAGCTCCACCCAATATGATGACACCGAAAGGGTGTGGTAAGACAAAACAACTATTTGTTCATTCTTGAAGAAATTATGTCCTCAGTTTCTCAACCAACTTAGTAACAATGGCCAGAATTTACAGGAGTCTGAGCGATGCGGGCTCAGGCAAAGACATGAGGTCTGGCAAGGGCTACCTTTATTTCAGGAACATCCCATACTATCTTGTGTACTTATACAAGCAGGACTGTGAGATTCTCATGAGGAAGAGGCAAGTTGCCAATTGATGATGTTTAAAACTTGTTAAGTACCTCATTGACAGCCCAGCACATGTCATTCATATGCGGCTTTCTATTTTCCCAAACAGGACGGCACGGTGGCTCAGTGGTTAGCACTGCTGCCTCAGAGCACTAGGGTCCTAGGTTTAATTCTGGCCTCGGGCCACTGTGTGGAGTTTGCACATTCTCCCCATGTCTACGTGGGTTTCCTCTGGGTGCTCCGGTTTCCTCATACAGTCCAAAGATGTGCAGGTTAGGCGAATTGGCCATTCTAAATTGCCCGTAGTGTTAGGTGCTTCAGTAAGAGGGAAATGGGTCTGGGTGGGTTACTCTTCGGAAGGTCGGTCTGGACTGGTTGGGCCGAAGGGCCTGTTTCCATACTGTAGGGAATCTAATCTATTCAAGCTAGACATTGAGGAAAACTCATCATGGAAACCAGAATGAACATCCATGAATTCAGCTGATCGATTGCTGCAAATAACTTCACTATTGGGCACAGCATCTCAAGACATGCTTCCCTGGACACAAGTCACACAAACCCCATGTCCACAAACATTGGCATCTGACATAAGAAACCTCATGACACATCGCTGATCCCCTTACATGATGCTTCTGCATTTTAATGCTGCACCTCAGGCTGCATCAGCATCTATCATTGTAATGCTGCAGCAAGGACACTGTGCATTCATGGACACACACCCAGCTCACAGACTGGACCAGGCTGTATATTTGCTTGCTTTATGAGCGCACACTCAGTCTGAGCTAATTTGGATGCTCACAGTATCTCTGCCTCATAGTTCTTTACCTTGTCTTTTTTGCATTTTGCCCCCTCAGCCAAAAATACAAGACTCATATTGCTTCTGTTTCGCCTTACCATTTAGCATAGACACAAAGTCAGGAAACTTATCATGGTTGTCAGGAGGCCTCAGTCAGTTCAAGGAGGATAGCTTTCAATCAGAGGAAGGGTGTGGACTCGATGGATTGAATGGCATGCTTCCATGCTGTAGGGATTCTGTGATTCTACCACTCTGTTCCCCTCCACCAGAAACACTGCCTGGTTCCTGCCTTCAAAGTGGGTACTGACTCCCTCCATCTGCAGTATCTTGGGCAAATGTCAGGAACCATACAGGGCAGCTGTGAACTAACGATGACTGTAGGGGAGCAAGATGGGATATCTGATGAGTGAAGAGTTGTTTTGGGGACAGCGCGTGGTGAGATGGAGCTAGAATAGAACATGAGGAATGCCATAGGGTGGGGTTGGTATATAATGCAGGGACTTCGGTAAGATACAAAAAGAAAGCTTTCTTTGCCTTGTGATGGGAATAACCACCAAAAGCTCACCATGGCTGAGACTAAGTTTCAGCCCAATGCCTCTCTTAGTAATAAGTGATATCAGATCATTATCATGCAACAAACTACATCATTTTAAAGATAAGTGCCTCTTCTCATTAAAACTCAATTGTTGGCAGCAACGACATGCTGCTAAAAGTTGGTATCACAAAACTAAGTATAACAGATACGCCTTTGCAAAGCCTTGCTCTTTCCTCCCTCTTGCGTTCAGCAGAAACCTACAAACTGCTGCAACAACACATGACAATGCTTCCACATGAAAATTCATGTCAACAAAAACACCTCATTTGTAAGTGATCTTTTAACACGCCCCAAACAAGGACTACAATTGCTTAAAATCTCACGTTCTTTCAGGAGAGATTACCCTTTGCATTTGTGATAACAAAATTTGATTTTCTTGCATTGCATCGTATTATGACCCACTGGGGAATTGCACCATAAATCAAGGCCTGCTATTCTCTGAGTCTCATCAAGTGTTAGCATTTTTTTCAGGAATGTGTAATGTGCCATCTTAACTGATTTTCAGACCAAGATTGATAGAAACCGCATACTGAGTTTCTGTATGAAACAAGACTTATTATTTACTAGAATTAATTTAAACATAAAATGTATAAATTAGGCTATTAATTATCTCAAAGGATCAGGGATCTGTGGAATTCACTCCCTTAGGGTGTGGTTTGTGCTGTGACACAGAATAATTTTAAGGAGGAGACGGACAGATTTTTAATTAGTGATGAATTGAAGGATTAGGGAGAATGAACAGGAAAGTGGTGTTGAGGCCAAGATGAGATCAGCCACGATCATATCAAGTGATGGGTCAGGCTCCAAGTATTGAATTGATTCATGTTTTATGTTCTTAAGTTCTTAAAACTACACTTAAACAGATAAAAACCATTAACATATAATACTACTAACCAAAAATCTAATTTCTTACAAACTCCCCCTTATGCACACATACATACAAAATAAACAAGGAAATAGATTATTGGCAGAGGTAAAGAAATTTTGGAATGTCAATGCAGTGGGTTTTGTTTCCCAATTCCAAGATTAACATGACCTCACTCCAGCTGGCCAAGGTCTTTGGCATTTGGTTGTTTTTCTCTGGAAGCTTCAACTGGTTTGTTTGAAGTATAGAGCAACTGATTCACTTGGAAATTGTTTCTGATTTATCAAGTCAAAACTTGCAGCTCACAGTGGCCACTGTAGGGAAGGTAATTGTTTTTGCCTTCAAGTTTAACAAAGTCTTTTACTGCAGGAAACTGGCAGCTTCGGCTGGGCTGAACATTTGCACACTTCTGAGTCATTCTTGTTCTCCATGTTTGTGTCTCTGTAACTTGTTTCCAGTTCCAACCTGCTCAATTAGCTGAGAACCAAACAGCTTCACTTGTAAACAACTCCTTGGCTCCTGATCATAGCCACAAAACAGAGTTCACAATAGGGTATCAAATTATTGGATGTGAAATTGTGCAGCCATCTTGATAAATCCCTGTTTTTTAACAGTTTAGTTTTTCCTTGCAATCCACAATCTTCAAAGACCAAAAATAAGAAAACATAACTCTTATAATCATCATAAACTAATGATATCATCCACTCAAAGTTGTAAAGTCAACTTTTTTTTATTAAAGCCAAATTGTAAAGGTACTGCTTGTGACACTGACCTTAACAGCTACCTCTTTTCACACCAACACAACTATGGACCAAGGGATGGTCATGCTGTTTACATGGAGAAGAATCTCCATTTGTCTTTACTTCATCTGTTAGGACCTCTGAGGAGGCATCGGCAAAACTGACTTAATAGTTTCAGGCCTAATTCTTAAGAATTTAATAAGCAAAAGTACAAATGGGCTATGTTTGGCTTGAAGAGGCACCTTCCCCTCTAAATAGTCCTTTGTAAGTTTGAGAGAAACTGCAAGAGGCTGGCTTTCAATTCTTGAAGCTATCATTTGGGTACCTGTCAGTCAAATCAAAATGAGGTTTGGGAATTAAAATGTGTCCAATTCTCTAGTCAGCAAACTCCTGCAAACCTGTTGCTTATGGGCCATACTATGGTGAACTGGCAAATCAAGTTAAAATTGAGGTTTCACAGTTTGTATTATAAAGTGTATTTTCTGTTACAAAATGTGATTCAAAGAACAGAAAGGCAAAATCATATTAATTATTGGCATTTGTCCTTCTGCTTTGCTGCAGCATTATGAAATAAAATAAATCCCTGAATATTGCACAGAACTGTGAAAAGATAGATGCATTCTCATGAAGCAATGTGTAAACCAGTGTTGAACTATTAGATTACTGCTTGCTGTAATCTGGCCAGAAGGCAGCAATGAGCCAAATATAAACAGAAGCATCTGGTCACCCAGCATGGACTGGCAGAACCATGAAGCATGGCAGATGCAGCTTCAGCTGTTATTGGGTACAGATCAGCAGCAGCCCAGCCAATGTGTCGCATGAAGGGCCCAAATTAACAGTGACAAAACAGTGTCAACCTGCCAGTCATCTGACAATGCAGTCTGACAGATCCAAATACCATGCTGATATATACCACTGATCCCATTTAGTCAAAGTGAATGTCCAAATACATTAATATGTGGAACTATTTATGAAAATATTTCTAATTTTTTTAATCCCAACTAATTTGTGTTTGTATAACCAGAGTAATCTGAAATCAATGGAGCTAATATGGGTGATCAAAAATGGTTGGATTTTTCACCTGTCTAAATTAAATCAATTGAACTCATTTTCACCAGTTTTCTTTCAAATGCTATCAGAAGATATTTTATCTTTTGGAACTTAAATGACAGTCTGTTTGTAGTAGTAGGTGTAAGTAACTGTGCTACAACTTCAAGTCAGTACCAACACAGGCATTAGCTGCACAGTTCAGTTCCATTGTATGAATTTATCACCAATACTCCAAAAGAAAACTGTCTTTTTATGAGATGCTATAACATTCTGGACTTTTCAAATTATCTTCTCAAGTCCTATAGATACAGTTTTATAAGATTCATTGGAATTTCGTCCCTCCCATTTTTTTGTTATTCATTCCTTTACAAGTTGCTTTTACAAGGCTTGCATAATGCACCATTCTGCATCTTAGAAGGCAGGCAACTAATCTCCTCTAAGGTCTCTGCCAATGGCATACTTGAACTGGTTGCTGGGAGAGGTGAACAAGGGAATTGCTAATCACTGACACCCTGATTTTTTCCTTCTCTCCTTATGTGGAAGGAAGATCTCTGCCTTTAATCATTACTTCAACTTGCAGAAAGGTTTGAAACTTGTGAAGAACCACTGCCCAATGAGACAATGTGTACATATGTACACTGTGATAGATCAAATGTGATATGTTCTACAAAATGGTCAAAGGGTGGCTGGTGCGCAATATAGGATGGGTTCACAGATTATTTGCAACATAACTCATTGTGTCAATGTAGGAATGCTCTGTGTCACAGTGTGACAAGTTCCTTCAAAGTCTTTATGTTATGGGAGACCAGGCAAGCATCTTTGGTTCCTGAAATAAGGGCATATTGAAACGGGCTGCAGCCTGAAGGTAAACCTGCCAGTTTGCCAGAAGGACCTGTTAGGAATCAACATAATAAATTCCAATCGGTTTGTCTTTGTTTGCAGCTGATTAACAGGCTTTGCTCAATCAGGAATAATGCTGCCTCAAGCACCAGGAACTCGTACTGTTAGCATTGATCTTGTGGAGTACAAAAGCAGTTAGTGCGTCAGTGAGATATTGGCCTGGATTATGCAATCAATGGTAAAGTGATATCACTCAGTACGGAGCTCACAGAAAACTGTCCAGAAGGGTTAAAGATGTCTGTGGCATGGATTGCACCTTTCCCAATGTTAATTTGATTCCTGCAACAACTATAGGTGATGCATGATGTCTAACAACAATTACATTAGCAAGCAGCTAAAGACATTAAAGAATTCCCACAGATAAGAAATGAGAAAATAAAATGCATGGATTATCCATCATTTTTAATCATTTTTTTAGAGAGCAGAATTAAGATTAAGACAAATCATAAAATATAATCACTTTTTCTAAAGTTTAAATATTAAAAGCCTATGAGTTTTTTTTTACAATTATGGACAAACTTAATATCTTTTAAGTATAGAATTAGCTTGTCAGGGCTACATAGGCTGGTCATTAGTAATTCTGAATCAGTATTTATTAAAAAAAACTCTTTATGGCATTTTGGACCTTCACAGTTTAAATAGAATGTAAAAATGGAAGGTTACAGCAATTCAAGAGATTTCTAAAGATTTAAACCTGTATAAATTCACAAGTGCATCCTGTGGAGGAGAAGGAAATCATTGACAGTAAATCCTCGACTTCTATGTTTAACTGCACACCAGCAAACATCTCATG
>NC_057721.1:66576604-66594099 GCF_004010195.1 Chiloscyllium plagiosum | reverse complement strand
TGTGGTGGAGGAACTCGATTGTGACCCAGACACGGGAGAATTGAACAATGTTTGTTACCGTACAAAACCAGGGGTCGTTCCCCAGCTGATACAAAGGTCTGAACATAAAATACCAGAAAATGTTCTTTAAACAGCTCAGCACAGTAATTGCTCCCAGAACCACAGCTGCCGTTTTCTCATTGCAATATTTCATTTTCAGATTCTGGGAATGAATGGCCACAAACCGATCAAAAGTGAAAGTGACGGTGAACCAGACAGAACAGTCAGTGGCTGCATAAAGCAGGACGGCATGAATGTTGCACACAGGGATGTCCCAAAGGAAATAAAACTGCTCCCGGTAAACAATGGGAATGTGTCTCAGTATCAGGTCTAGGATAATGACCAGTAGATCCGCCACTGCCATGGCCCCCAGGTAACGTCGGACACATGGAGATAATCCACAATCTTTATAAAGCAGGACATAGATCGTCACTACGTTAACTGTGAGGATGGACAACGAATATGTTATACATCAGCATGGAGTCAAAGTTGCCAGTTTGATTGAGATTTTAAACGTGTTACTGTATTCCGAGATTTATTGATATAATTGGAGCTGAAGTAACAAATGGGATGGTCTGAATTATTGACAAAAATATATCAGACAACACAAGCACCGCTCCCTCCCCAAACACAGAGGCATATCCATAAGAACAGAAAGTTTAGAGAACTTTCACACGCTCGATCACTGGAGAGCAGATACAGGTCACTTGTTTCCTTCTCCCAATATGGAGCATGGAAACATTGCTGGCCTAAAGGATTATCTCCCAGTTCCTTGAAGACAAACAGAGTTTGGAAATTTCTGTGCTGTAGTCTAAATTGTGATCGATCCTGTTTCGTGAATAAATGTAAATATAGGGAACACGTATTAATTTATTTTACTACCCGAGGGGACATCGGAAGAGTGTCTCCTTCTCTCCCTCACTCGGGATATTATCTTCTGTTCAATTGACTGAAGTCTGGCCGTTCACAGATAATGTCAGGGACAGAATGTCGGGAAAATGTTGCATACAGAATGCTCCCGGCAATGTCGTGTTCAGAACGTTCCAGGGGTTGTTGGGTATAGAATCTTCCGGAGAATATCAGATGCCGAATGTTCAGGGGAATGTTGGGTATGGAATGTGATGGAGTCAAAAAAACATAAAAATAGATAAAAACAGAGGTCCTTCTCCTCATCAAGTTTCGTGAGACCCACTCAGCCTCACGGTTGGAATTTCTCTTCAAACTCAACTCAACTGGCACTTCGTGCAAGAAATGAATAAGATAAAGATGATAGCTCACAAATTTGATATAAGATTACTTTTCACAAAAACATAGGTGTTATCCCTTATTCAGCTATTTCCTCTCAGATCTGTCTCACACTCCCGGCTATAAAGTGTTCTGGATATTTAGTTCCAATATTGGCCACCCTGTAGTCATGTCTCTCTCATGTCATTAAACTAAATTAATTTTCCTCAATATATGCATTGATTTCCTCAATCTGTTTTGAGAATAAAACGCACAAGCAGATAGAGTGCCTTTCATTCACCTTTATAGCACATGAGTTCCTGCTCCATTGTCAACTTTATCCCTTTCTTGAATCGGTCAGGAAACGGTCTGACACCGTCATACTCGCAGAATCAGACCTGATGGGTAAGGTATCGTGAAGCCCCATCACCATTCCTGCAGATAAACTGTCCCACCGGCAGGACCGACCCATCAGTGGAGGGAGCACCGTGGCAGATAGTCAGGAAAAGAGTTACCCTGTAATTCCCCAACATTGATTCCAGAACCAGGGAAAACTCATAGTAACAGATCACAGATGATCAAGAAAATCGCCTGATAGTGGACACCTCCTGCCCTCCACTCCACCCTCAGGGAAAAGTCAATTGCCGTCGATGTTGAAAAGAAATCAAAGGAAGCACTGAGCGTGATAAAGACACAGAATGTACCCTGGTTGTGGGAGCTCATTGTCTATTACCAAGAGTGTCTCCACTGGGCTAGCACTGCCTGAGCAGTGAGAGGCCTTAAAGAAACAACAATCGGACACTTGGAAGTGATGGGAGAATCAACAAGATGAGAATATTCTCAAACTTGTCACATGTGGATCTGTCAATAACAGCGTCTGTAGGAGCAGCCAGAACACAGTCCTGGCGGAGAGTAAGTCTCAGCTTCATATTGAAGATACTGCCCATTGTGTTATGTGGCACTACCTCATGCGAAGTCTCCTAAAAGGGCAACGTTTGGAGGTGGTGGAAATGATGATACGATGTGTATTGAGGTTGGTGGGGTGGTAGGGGAGGACTAGTGGGGTTCTGTCCAGGTGGCGATTGGAGGGGCGGGGCTCAAGGGCGGAGGAACGGGAAGTTGAGGAGCTGCGGTGGAGAGCATCGTCGACCACGTCTGGGGGAAATTGTGCTCTTTGAAGAAAGAGGCCATCAGTATTGGAACTGGTCCTCCTGGGAGCAAATCCGGCGGAGACGAAGGAATTGGGAATATGGGATGGCGCTTTTTCAGGGGGCAGAGTGGGAGGAGGTGTAGCCTAGGTAGCTGTGGGAGTCGGTCGGTTTATAGTAAATCTCTGCTGCATCTGCTCCCAGGAGGAGCAGCTCCAATACTGAACAAACCAGATGCCTCTTTCTTCAAAGACCACAATTTCCCCCCAGACGTGATCTCCACCGCATCTCCTCCACTTACCGCTCCTCCGCCCTTGAACCCCACTCCTCCAATCGCCACCAGACAGAACCCCACTGGTCATCACCTACCACCCCACCAACCTCCATATACATCGTATCATCCGTCGTCATTTCCGCCACCTCCAAACGGACCCCATCACCAGGGATATACTTCCCTCCACTTCCCTATCAGCGTTCAGAAAAGGCCACTTACTCCGTGACGCCCTCGTCAAGTCCATACCCCCCCACCAACCCAACCTTCATTCCCGGCACCTTCCCCTGCAACTGCAAGAAATGCAAAACTTGCGCCCACACCTCCCCCCTTACTTCCCTCCAAGGCCCCAAGGGATTCTTCCATATCCACCAGAAATTCACCTGGCCTCCACACAATCATTAACTGCATCCGCTGCACCCGATGTGGCCTCCTCTATATTGGGGAGACAGGCCGCCTACTTGCTGAACGTTTCAGAGAACACCTCTGGGACACCCGGACCAACCAAACCAACCATCCCGTGGCTCAACACTTCAACTCCCCCTCCCACTCCACCAAGGACATGCAGGCCCTTGGACTCCTCAATCGCCAGACCATGGCAACATAACGGCTGGAGGAAGAGTGCCTCATCTTCTGCCTCGGAACCCTCCAACCACAAGGGATGAACTCAGATTTCTCCAGTTTCCTCATTTCCCCTCCTCCCACCTTGTCTCAATTCCAACCCTCGAACTCAGCACCACCTTCCAAACCTGCAATCTACTTCCTGACCTCTCCGCCCCTACCCCCACTCCAGACTATCACCCTCACCTTATCACCCTCACATTAACCTCCTTCCACATATCGCATTTCCAACACCCCTCCCCCAAGTCCATTCTCCCTACCGTTTATCTTAGCCTGTTTGGCACGCTTTTCTCATTCCTGAAGAAGGTCTCATGCCCGAAACGTCGATTCTCCTGCTCCTTGGATGCTGCCTGACCTGCTGCGCTTTTCCAGCAATACATTTTCAGCTCTGATCTCCAGCATCTGCAGTCCACACTTTCTCCTAGAAATGGTTACTGGGCCTGGACTAGGGATAGATTTGTGATAAATCTACCTTGATCAGTTAAAGCAAATTAACGACTGCAGTGGCACAGCCACTAGTGCAGGGACCTCAAATATTTGCAGCCAACATCAACGGTTTAGGTAAGTTCAGCAAATGCCTTTTTACTGGGTTAGGCAAGGAAATTAAGGTGTCAAGTGGATTTAGAGAATCTTGATTTGGATAAGAGTAGACAACAATTTGGCAACAGGAATATAACGTGGGCAATGGACAAACTGTGATTTCGTTTTCTTTCAGGAAAAATAAACGGCGGTATATTACATAAATGCAGAGAGGTTACTGGACTTAGTGATAAATTGTGCATTCAGACCCGTTCAGGGATCGGAAGTGTTGTTCCATCTCCCCGATGATTTGTTCCCTGATGTTCCCAGTGACCGCATTGTACTCGGGACACATCACAGTGGGGAGTGGTGTGGGGATATTTTGAACCATGTATCGAGCGGATGACGTTTGTCCGACAGGGAATCCTTTCTTTCTACGTGGAGAACCGAAGATGATGTCAATGACTGACAGCTTCTGAATGAAGCGACCGTGGCTGCTGCCAGGACAGTCGATATTCACCAACATGGTATACAGTGCATGGTAACCCGGCAAGATTAATGGAGTTGGATACAGAGGATCCAATCACAAGAATGTGAACCAAAGGCATTGTCAGATCAGCTGAAATGGTTAGTTATATAACATTTTCAAACCACCACAGATGGCCACTTACGCAGAGGATTGCAATTAATCTGAGGCCTCTCAAAGTGGAAAATGCTAATGTAGATAAATGTCTGTGTTCCCTCTGCAACGTGGAAATGATTTGTCATTATCACTGACACGGCGTGGACACATTAAAGGGTATTTCCACTGCAGTAATATCAGAGCATCTCCGAGTGAACGATTTTGCAAAAATGTGAGATGAAGTATATTTCACGTTCTTTACATTGTAGTGTCTGTCAGGCAGTCTTTAAAATTTGAGAAAGGATTGAAATGTCCAGAGACAGCCCCGATGGTGGTAGTAATATTTCAGGAACAACATCGTTACGTATCAGATGAAACTGCCCTGTGCTTCCAAAGACACTCTTTAAAGAACCGAACAGACGTGTCATTTGTCACAGTAGCTGATGTATTTTCAAGAAACAGTGTCTACCACCTGGGCAGTGGTGTGGAAGGCGGTGAGAGGGCTGTTATCACAGAAATGACAAACGGGGAGAAGGAGAGAGAGGTGCTTTGACACCAGTTTCAGTGTATTGACGCGAAAAACAGCTGAGAAAATATTTTTAGTACAGAGCACCACGGTGGACAGCGATGTAGACAGAGATACACATAAGCATCGATAAGCATACTAATACACTCAAAACATGCAAACACAATTTTTCACTCAGTAATGGACAGTTACAGGCGAACACAAACATATCAATAAACCCACTCACATTGACACAATCAAAGAAGAAAGAACTAAGAAAATTGACAGCACAGGAAGAGGCCATCCGGCACTACAAGCCTAACCTGATTCAAGTCTACTGCCTAACCTGTCACCCAATTCATAAGCATCTGGATCCCTCTGCTCCCCACCGACTCATGCATCTGTCCAGAACATCTTAAATGAATCGACCTCTACTACATCTGCTGGCAACGCCTTCCAGGCACTTACCACCTTCTGTGTAAAGTACTTGCCGCGTGTATCCCCCTTAAGTATTTCGCCTCTCACCTTGAAAGCGTGTCCTCCCATTATTGAATCCTTCACATTGGGAAAAAGCTTATCTCTATCTATCCTCTCTATCCCTTCCTGATTTTAACGACTTCAATCAGGACACCACTCTATCGCCTTTTTTCTAATGAAAATAACATAACCTACTCAACTTCTATTCATAGCTAGCACTTTCCATACCAGGCAACGTGTTCGTAAACCTTCTATGCACGCTCTCCAAAGCATCCACATCTTTTTGGTAATGTGGCGACCAGAACTGTAAACAGTGTTCTAAATGCGGCCGAACCAATGTGTGTACAATTTTAACATGACTTGCAAGCGCTTCTACTCAATACCACGTCCAATGAAGTCAAGCATACCATCTGCCTTATTGATCACTCTATCCACCTGTGCTGGTACCTTCAGTGTGCAATGGACATGAACTCCCAGATTTCTCTGTTCATCAAATTTCCCAAGGCGCTTTCGTTCGCTGTATAATTCGCTCTAGAATTATGCTTCCCAAAACGAATCACCTCACGTTTGCCTTGATTGAACTCCATCTGCCATTTCTCCGCCCAATTTTCCAGTCTATCTATTTCCTCTTGCATTCTTTGACAGTTCACGATGCTTTACAGCTGTGCAGGGCCGTGGTGTGTCCGCGCCTTGAATATTGTGTGCAGATTTGGTCTCCAAATTTGAGGAAAGACATTCTGGCTATTAAGGGAGTGCAGCGTAGGTTCACGAGGTCAATTCCCGGAATGGCGGGACTATCTTACGGTGAAAGATTGGAGCGACTGGACTCGTATACCCTTGAGTTTAGAAGGCTGAGAGGGGACCTGATTGGGACACATAAGATTATTAAAGAATTGGACATTCTGGAGGCAGGAAGCATGTTTCACTGATGGGTGAGTCCCGAAACAGAGGACACAGTTTAAAAATTAGGGGTAGGTCATTTAGAACAGAGATGAGGAGAAACTTCTTCACCCAGAGTGTGGTGGGTGTTTGCAAATCTCTGTCCAGAAGGCTGTGGAGGCCAAGTCTCTGCATACTTTCAAGAAAGAGTTGGATAGAGCTCTTAAGGATAGTGGAATCAAGGGTTGTAGAGATAAGGCAGAAACAGGATACTGATTGAGGATGATCAGGCATGAAAATAATAAATGGTGGTGCTGCTCGAAGGGCAGAATGGCCTACTTCTGCACTATTGTCTATTGTCTACGTTTGCTACTCCATCAATCTTCGTGTCATCAGCAAACTTGCTGACCATTCAAAGAGTGCCCTCTTCCAGATGATTTATGTCTATCACAAGTAACAGTGACCACAGCACTGATCCCTGTTGAACACCATTGGTCATCTCTCTCCATTTCGAGAAACTCTCTTCAACTAATATACTCTGTCTGTGGTTGCTCAACCAGTTCTTTATCCACCTCGCGAGAATACGCTGCGGACCACGTGACTTCACTTTCTCTATTATTTTACCATGTGGAAAATAATCAAACGCCTTACTAAAGTCCATGTAGATACCATGTAAAGCCCTTCCTTCATCTATCAACTTCATCAAAAGTTCTATTATGTTAGAAAGGCACGATCTCCCCCACACATGAACATGTTGTCTATCACTGATAAGCACATTCTTTTTCAAATACAAATAGATTTTATCCCTCGGTACCTTCTCCAGCAACCTTCCCACGACTGACGTCAGGACGACTGGTCTGTAGTTACCCAGAATATCCCTACTACCTTTCGTGTACCAGGGACCAACGTGAGCAGCCCTTCAGGACTCCAGCAACTCATCTATGTTTAAAAATGCTGCAATGATATCTGTAAGGGACACAAAAATTTCCTCTGTCGCCTCCCTCAGTAACATGGAAAAACTCCCATCCAGTCCTGTGGTCTTGTTCACCTTAACAACCTCAAGCCTATTCAACACATCTTCCCTAAGTATGTCAACGTGATCCAGAGCAATCAATCGTCTGTCTCCAATCTCAACATTCATCATGTTTCTCTCCTCAGTGAACACTGATACACAATCATCATTCAGCATCTCACCCATTCTCTCAAGTTCGACAAGCAGCCTTCCTTCATTATCCTTCAGTAGAACAATCCTTTCTCTCGTTACCCACTTGTTTCTTACATAAGGATAAAGGGATTGAGATTCTCCTTACCTCTGGTCGACAATGCTACACCATGACCCTTCTTAGCCCGCATGATTCTTCATTTAAGATTGGTCATACTCTTTGGATATTCCGCCAAGGCCCGTCCGTTCTTAGCTGACTCGACCTTGTGTGCCTCGACCCTTTTTCTCTGGGCGAGACGTACGTTTTCGCCTGTCACGAATCTTGCCTTTCCTATCCTTTGCTTTCAACGGGGCATGCTGAACTCGCATTATGTTTTAGCTATTTTTGACATCCTGCCACATGTCAAATGTGACTTCCCTTCAAATAGCTGTGTCGAATCCACATTTCTCAGCTCCTATCTAATTTTGATAAAATTGGCCTTGGCCCAGGCTAGTCCATTTCCCTGACGACCACTCTCATCTTTGTCTACGAGTATTCTAAAACTTACAGAATTGTGGTCACTGTTCCCAAAGAAATCCCCACCACAAAATTTACCACTAGGCCTGGCTCATTCCCCAACACCAGTTCCAGTACTGCCCCTTCCCTCGTCGGACTATTAACATACTGTTCTAAGAGAATCTCCTGGACGCTCGTTACAAGTTTCTGCCCCATCCAGACCACTGACACTCAGTGTATCCCAGTTAATGTTGGGAAAATTAAAATCTCCCATCACAGCCATTCCGTTGCCTCTAGTTCTTCCCATAATCTGTTGACCTATTTGTTATTCTACCTCACGCTCACTGTCGGGAGATCTGAGATACAGCCCCAACAATGTAACTGCACCCCTCTTATACCTGAGCTCCACATATAATGTCTCACTACTCAAGCCCTTCATAGTGTCTTCCTTTAGCTCAACCGTGATATTATCCCTGACCAGCAATGCAACTCCTCTACCGCTTTTACTTCCATATCTGTCCTGTCTAAAGCGTCTATATCCTGGAATATTTAATTGCCACTCACGCCTTTCCTTCAACCAAATCTCTGTGATTGCAAACGCGTTATACTCGGAGGCACGAATCCAAGACCTAAGTTCATCTGCCTTCCCCACTACGCCCTTGATTTAAAGTATATGCGCGTCATGCTACAAGTTCTTTTGAGTTCATCTACTCCCCGTCTACTCTTCTCCCTATTCATGCTATCTTCTTAGTTCTTACAGTGTCCAGTTTCCACCTTGCTGTCTACTTGTTTTCTCTTCTGGTTCCCAGCACGTGCAGTAGCAAAAACTGCTCCAAGGCTATCAGTTCCTGTCTGGGTTAGATGCAGAAAGTCTAATTTGTAATCGTGTCACCTTCTGTAGAAGCGGTCCCAACGTCCAACAAATCTGAACCCCTCCCTCTTACACCATCCGTCAAGCCTCGTGTTCATCCTGCGTATTTTCTCATTTCTTCACTGGCTAATATGTGGCACTGGTAATAATCCCGAGATCACTACCATTCAGGTCCTCCTTTATAACTTCTCTCCTTGCTCCCACTATTTTGCTTTCAGGAGCTCATCTCGTTATTTACTTTTATTGTTGGTGCCTGTATGCACCAAGACAACTGGCTGTTCAAACTCCCATTTTAGAATGCTCTGAAGGCCACCGGTAACATCCCTGACTGAGCACTTGGGAGGCTACATACCATCCCGAAATACCTTATGAATATCGTCCCACGAGTCTTTTTTACCGCCCTTCTGAACAGCAGTGCCCACCACAATGCCATGATCTTGGCAACTGCTGCCCTCCCCTGGTGAGCCATCTCCATCAACAGTACTCCATACAGTAAGCTTGCTTTGGAGTGTGATAACCGCAGTGGGCACATGCACTGTCTTCCTACACGTTCTTTACAGCATTTTGGTCACCAATTCATTGTCTTGCTCAGGGATTCCAAACTGAAGTGTGACCAGTTCATTAAATCGTACATTTCAGACAGAGGTAGTTATGTTTATCGTTAATGGGGATGAATAAGTAACGATGAGGATTGATGAAAGCAGAGCGGTAGATGTGATCTATATGGACTTCAGTAAGGCGTTCAACAATGTTGCCCATGGAAGACTGATTAGCAAGGTTAGATCTCACGGAATACAGGGTGAACCAAACATTTGGACACAGAACTGGCTCAAAGATAGAAGACAGAGGGTGGTGTTGGAGGGTGGTTTTTCAGACTGGAGACCTGTGACCAATTGACTGCCATAAGAATCAGTGCTGGGTGCACTACTTTTTGTCATTTATATAAATGATTTGGATGCGAGCATAATAGATACAGTTAGTAAGTTTGCAGATGACACCAAAATTGGAGGTGCAGTGGACAGCGAAGAGGGTTTGCTCAGATATCAACAGGATCTTGATCAGGTGGGCCAATGGGCTGAGAAGTGGCAGATGGAGTTTAATTCAGACAAATGCGAGGTGCTGAATTTGGGGAGAGCAAACTTTAAGAGGACTTATACACTTAATGGTAATGTCCTAGGGAGTGTTGGTAAGCAAAGAGACCTTGGAGTGCAGGTTCATAGCTCCTTGAAAGTGGAGTCACAGGTAGATAGGATAGTGAAGAAGGTGTTTGGTATGCTTTCCTTTATTGGTCAGAGTATTGAGTACAGGAGTTGGGAGGTCATGGTGCGGCAGTACAGGACATTGCTTAGGCCACTGTTGGAATATTGCGTGCAATTCTGGTCTCATTCCGATCGAAAGAAAATTGTGAAACTTGAAAGTGTTCAGAAAAGATTTACACGGATGTTGCCAGGGTTGGAGGATTTGAGCGAACGGCAGGGGCTGAACAGGCTGGGCCTCTTTACCCTGGAACGTCGGAGGCTGAGGAGTGACCTTATAGATGTTGAAAAAAAAACATGAAGGGCATGGTTCGGGGAAATAGTCAAAGTCTCTTCCCCGGTTGGGAAGTCCAGAACTGGAGGGCATCGGTCTACGGTGACAGGGGAAAGATATAAAAGACAGCATTGGGGCAAGTATTTCACACAGAGAGTGGTATGTGTATGGAATGAGCTGCCAGAGAAAGTGGTACAATTGGAACTTTTATGAGGCATTTGGATTGGTATATGAATAGGAAGGGTTTGAAAGGATATGGGGCGGGTGCTGGCAAGTGTGACTAGATTGGGTTGGGATATTTGGTTGGCATGGACGGATTGAACCGAAGGGTCTGTTTCCATGCTGTACATCTCTATCACTACTACTCTATAATGTTCAGTTGGAGAAGGCAGGAGAAAAGAGTTCAAAAAACCTTCAGCTGAAATCACACGCTCCTGCAGACTCGTTGGCCCGAACCGCCTAAATCTGCTCCAATTTCATAGACTCCTGCGAAATTATGGTACGTGGAGTTGTCTTCCGGTACGTTCAGTGGAGGCTGAATTGAATAAGCATTTAACTGTCGAGGATTAATGCAAATGAGGACAAGGTTGAGAGGGTGTATGGTATCTATGTGTTTCTAGTTGTTGTGGCCTTGTGCCTCAACAGTGTGGTGTTGGTTTTGAGTTGAACACATTTTAGAGAATAAGCGGCCTTCAAATTTCAGGCTGAGGAGGAATTATCCTTTCTCTTATGGGTTGCGGCTTCTCTGCTCTTCCTATCACCAAACACCAGTGAAGACTGGTTCACTGAAAACATTCAAGCTTGAGTTCCATAGAACAACAGAGTCCATGTTTTTTGGGAACAGACAGGAAAACGATGATCAGCCGCAATCACATCACAATCAAAGAATTCTGATTGCTGCAATAGTCCGAATGGTCAGCTACTGCTCCTAACCCATGTGTCTTCTTCAATCCCTCACCACAAAGCAGGTACAGACTTAGAGGAATATCCCATTCACCCAGTCAGTATCGTTACGATGAGATGGGAGGAGCCCATTCTGCCCTCTAAGGAGTTATGCACAAAAGCAATGAAGCTTTCTGCATTTCATGTAATTGCACAGCACAGGATGAGACTATCCAACTTTCCAGGCTTGTACACAGCAAAGGGGAGCACTGGGTAACTAATAGGAAATAGATGGCAGGGAGAAACGTTTATTTTCAGGTTGGAAAGCTATAACTTGGTGGAGTGTCTCAGGCATCCGTGTTTGATCATCAAATATTACAACATATATGAATGATTTGGATCAGGGAACGGTTTGGATGGAGCTGAATTAACTCATTCACCAAGATGATCATTTAATTGGAGAGGGAAGGTCTGCACTGGGATATGGATTGGGGAGATTAGTGTACAAAACTTCAGCAAAAGTGCAATAATGTGGGTTCTGGAATTTTTGAACTATGATGGAAACGTAAAATAACAGTGAAAGACATAAATTGAGAGAGATTGCAGAAAAGAATGGAGCAAAAAATGCATGTGTTTCTGACACACGAATCTGCAGTTAAACTGCAAAGTCAGCACGTGATTTGCAAGGTATTTGAAGTGATATTGTTTCATGCAAAGGTTATAGGTGTATACTTATCGTGATGTTTTAGTGCATTAGTACATGGAATTGTTCAGATCACATACGATGTATTAGATGCAGTTATGATTCGCTCAACTGAAAAAAAAATCAATCACTTCAGAAGGATTTCAATATGTTTCAAATAACTTGTTCAGGGATTTACGGTCTTATGTGTGTCAGAGGAATGCAGTATGGAAACGGACACTTCAATCCAACTCGTCCGTGATGAACAGACATCGCAATTTGATCTAATCCCACATACCAGCATTTGGCCCATATCCCTCGTAGCACTTCCTTCCATATTTCCATCCAGTTGGCTTTTTAACTATTGTAATTTTAGCAGCCTCCACCACTTCGTGCAAGCGACATCCTCTGGCTGATAAAATGTTATGGATCAGCACCCCTTTAAACATTTCCACTCGGCCATCTAGTTTTCGACATCCCCACTCTAGCAAAATGGAAATTCACTGTATTCATGTCCGTCATGATTTTTAGAAATTTCGCCAGTTCATAACACTTCAGGCCTGAGAATGAGAGATGTTCATTTGAAAAGTAGAAGGTATTAAATTGAGTAAATTTGATGTGTAGCTAATGAATGTTTCCGCGTTTATAGGAGAATAAGATTAAAGATTCGCCTTTAAGAAAACAATGTACAGCATTCATTTTGACACTGATATTATGAAGACAGGTATTATACAAAAATGACAAGAAAAATTCTTCAAATTATACATCGCTCCCACATGGAGTATGGAACAGGGTTGGTGTCATAGAGTCCAGAGAATATTCACACAGACATCACATGACACAGTCTTGTGGTCGGATAACATTACTGTATGTTTCATCTCAGACACTGAGAACATGTAACATACCTGAGGAACAACAGACTATTGCTCCCTCTCTTTCATTGCTCCTGCTTACAGCAGCATACAAGAGTTGAAAACCCGTCAGTCATCGTTATCACTCGTGGAGGATTCACTTTGAGCATGCACTGGAATCTCTCCACTGCCTTCAGCAAAGGGAATTCAGGTAGATACCAGGCGGAAACCCCATTGTCAACAGCTTGTCAGGGCAGAATTACTTCAGAGGCAGTCTATCTTTCAACACGATCTGATTTTCTTTTTGTCATGAGTTTAACAATAATTTTGACAAACCTCTTTCAGGTTAATTTTTATCGACAGCGTTTTCTTTTTGTGTTTGTGTTCAGGAAGTGCGTGAGTTTCTGTGTGCGTAAAACAATGTCTGCATGTGTTTTTGTGCATGTGCCTCAGAATTTATAGAAAGATAAGTACTCATGTGCACATGTTAAATGAACAATTTATTTTTCATCTATCATTCCATCATAGCTTCACTAACTTTGCTTAATAACAGATTAGTTATTTTTGCACATTTAGGACAGCTGCCTAACTTTTCCCGACCACTGAACACAAATCAGTCTGAGGGTTACATAACTAACCATATCACCAAGCTGATTACAATTGAACTTCGTCAAGAGTGAGACTAGAAAAGGGCACAGTTACCCTCCAAGATCGATCAAACTTCTCAATGGGCCACGTGAGTTGGTACTCTCTTCCCCAAAGGTTCTGGTGTTACGTGTTGAATTTATTCCAAACTGTATTAGTGAGATATTTGACAGTGAAGTGAGTCAATGATAAGAAAGATAAGAAAGTGCAACTCTTTTTACAAACAAATCAACTACGACCTTATGGTATGTTGGAGCAGGGCAAAGGATATCATGACCAATTCATGCCCCTCAGTCCGGTTTCCCAATGTTCAAGTCTGCCCCCAAAATGTGCTACACATTAGAGGCCGCTTGGTTATAATAACTGATGTGCAGAAACAGAAGAGACATTTCAAGCCCTCAAGACTGTCATTCACGGTTTTTGATGGATTGGAAAATGTAATTGGGATGGGAATGTGGTGCAACTGTGGAACATCCCCTTCCTCTCTTGTTACAAAAGTTACCCTCTCTCTATTTATTGGTCAATTTGTTGGCACAGATCTACTGTGAATACAACTCACAGAATTTGCCCACAAATTCCTCTGGTCTCCCTGACTGCAACATTCGATAATAAGAATTCGAGGATGATTACAACCATTGACTTTCCTGTAACAGAATTCAAGAACATAAGAAACAGGAGTAAGTCATTCAACTCCTCAATCCGAACTTACACTTCAATAATATCATTGCTGATCTGCTCCACGCCTCAACTCCTCTCTTGTGCCCAATCCCTGCAGCCCTAACACTCTGATGCTTTTAAAATTCGTTGTACGCACCCTTCCAAACATCTCGCACACCATCTCCCCTAACTCTCTGGAATAGTGATGTCAAGACAGTCACTACCCTCTGTGAAAATGAAACACTCCTCACACATACACGATGACTAAAAGACATTAACAAAAGACATGAACACAAGGTAGGAATGACTGGCCCTGATATCAAGGCAGGATTTGACTGATGATCGTATCAAGGAACCCGAACAAAAACTTCCCACTGCTGGAGATCATTCAGAGCACAAAGCGTGATATTTGTAGTTAATGGAACTCACTCCTCTCAGTCACAGGATATCTCAATAGGAGATCCTCAGCATTCCTTCCATAGCACAAACATCTTCAGCCTTGCCCACACCATAAGATCAGAAGTGGGGTTGTTAACTGAAGGTTAAGAAATGTTCAGGAAAAAGCACCCCCAACCCCGCCCCCCCTCCCTCCATGTGCAGTAAGATCTGGACAACACTAACATTCACATAACAGTACTACTAGACACTGGTAATTACCACCGTAATAAAAGAGTTTATTCAACACCTCAAACTGATTTCACAGTAATATGACGAAGCCGTTCATCGCATCGAGCCGATTTGATAAGAAGAAGGTTCCATTCAGTCCCACCTGCCCATTGCATAGGGAGGCAAAGAGCCCAGTTAGCACACCGAGGTGTTCATTAGGAACCATTGTTAACGGTACACAGATGTTACTGTAACATAGTATGTTGACAGTGAGGACGGAAATTCAATGATGTATGACACGTCTGAAACAGGCACTTTCCGTCACCGAGAAGACAGACTGCATTCCTATGGATGTCAGAAACTGGTCGGAATAGCGAACGTTTTCTGAAGTAAAGCATTGTGGCTGCTGAGAGATTTGTGTACAGTGCAGGGTCACACACCAACTTGACGTTGAGATCGTGAGAGTTCATTCAGAGCCTGGAGCTCCCTCTCAACCAGCATGGGTCTCCACACAGGTACGTGAACTATCAGGAATCATATATCATGGAGAAAAAATATACAATTTCTTACTCTATGCTGTATTTTCTGAAGATAATAGATGTCAGTCCACAACCCTCAAGTTGCAGTGCATTCACCTCCTACTCTCTCACAGTGTGACTGATTAAAAACGCGTTTACTTCACATTCCCCTCATGGTACCATCATCGTCTGGTAAACCCTTTTGCACTGCCTCTGTGGAAAATTGAACATTTCTTATAACAGGCAGAAAATCTGTACAAATTGCCACAAACATTGCCTCAACAATACTCTACAATATCAGGATGATAATTTATTCCTGTACTTGAATAATTTCACAGTTAATGGCAACATACTATTTCTTGTGCTGATTATATGTTGTCCTAATGTCCGGGGACACCCAGGACCCTTTCACCACCAGCATTTCCCATCTATCAAATCATATCATTCTTGAAGTTTCTAGTCAAAAAGTACTATTATTTTCCTGACAGCTGGCATCGAGCTTTCCAGGATTTAGTTTTCTGTTTTCCCTCTCCGTCCTGTTTTCAATATGTGCGGTCACGATAACTAAACAGCTTTGAAAAACTATGCATCCATCAATACACAGAGATGTAGCTCACAGAACCAAGAAATTGTCAGGACAAGAGGAGACCCTTGACCGACCATGTCAGTAGCACCTCGTAAAGAGCTATCGAACTTGCCCAGTTCCCCAGGCCTATCTGTTATTCTGTTCGTTCCTCTGTGGAGACAGAATCAACATACACAGCATTGGACAGAGATGGTCTCTGTCTTGTTGTGAATACATCAGTGGACGGCACTCTGTCACATTATCGGTATGTTAGCCTCTGCTGCTCGGAAAGTTCCAGAATCCAACCAGTTCACTTCATGGCCAGTGTCAGCAGAGTCCTCTCTCTGATGTGAGATGACAGGTTACACTGAAGGAGATGACACAGCTCTGTTACCTTCCCATTGTTGAATCAAACTGGCTTCAAAATCTGCCCCTGGAATATGTATAAATAAGAAAATATTCCTGAACATCCAGATAGGATAGTGCAGTATCCTTCTCTTCTCTGGTTGCAGAGTTTCCCTTCTATTCAACTTCTGCTCCATTTGTTCGCCATGTTGCAAACCCAGATACACTGTGAAGGCAGTGCACATACTTCACTCAGAGTGGTGTCCACAGATCCTGAGGTTTCCCTGAATGAATACAGCAAATGACAACGCAAACGTGAGAAATAATTTCCAGAACTTCGACTGGATTTCCAATGACTGGAGCAAGTCAAATCCGTGTATGCATGGAACACCCATTCGGTGCTGGAAATGCTTTCCTGTCCTCAGTTGCTTTACCTGACTGATTATAGCTCTGTACAGTCCCAGTGACCTGAAACATGAACAGTTCCGCTCTCCATAGAACTACTTGACAATGTCCCTGCTCAACTTTCTGTCCCACAGTAACGATAAGGTCAACATGACTATTATCGCTTGAGATGATTGAAAATGCTGGGGTGGCAATGGTCTAGGTATTACCTCAACGCTAATGATCCACGGTCCCAAGAAATGTACGCTGGATTCGAACCATGCCACGGCAGACGGTGGAATTTGAATTCAATATAACCGCTGGAATGAAGAATTTAATAAAACTGTGAAACTATCGCCGATTGTCAGAAAAAAAACCAGCTGATTCAAAATTGTCCTTCACGGAAGGAAATCTGCTATCTTCTCGTGGTCTGGTCTACATATGACCGCACGCCGACAGAAATGTTGTTAAATCTCAATTGCCCTTTGAAATTGCCAAGCCACTCAGTTATATTAATCGCTTCGAAGTGCCAAAGAAACTGCATGAACCAATACGTTGGCAATTTACAGCACTTTGATTGCAGTGGTTCAAGACAGCAGCTCATCAACACTTTCTCAATGGCAACTGGGAAATGGGTATAAATGCTGACCCAGCCGGCGACACTCACAACCCATTAATGAATGAATGAAGATGATCATACTCAGAGAAAAGAGAGGGGGGGGGGAGCTACCTAGGCATGACATTCATGAATATGGGAAAAGGTGAAAAATAAATTAGATTAATCTCACATGTTATTCCCAATCCCAGTTAGTGATCAACAATCCCATTGTTTACATGTGTTTTCTCTCTATCTGTCTGTTTTTTCTCCATCTACTCAACTCACACCTCTTAAAAGCAGAGGTCCCTGTCGCCAGCATCAATCTCACTATGTCCCAGCTGCTTTCAGTCCCAATGTATGTTCAATGGACTCGAAATGTTAATTCTATTTTTGTCTTT
>NC_057721.1:66555500-66565913 GCF_004010195.1 Chiloscyllium plagiosum | reverse complement strand
ACCAGTTCCACCACAGAACACACCAGATGGCCTCCTTGTTTAGAGACCACAATTTCCCTTCCCACGTGGTGAAAGATGCCCTCCAATGCATCTCATCCACATCCCGCATCTTCGCCCTCAGACCACACCCCTCCAACCGTAACAAGGACAGAACCCTCCGGTGCTCACCTTCCACCCTACCAACCTTCACATAAACCAAATCATCCGACGACATTTCCGCCACATCCAAAAAGAGCCCACCACCAGGGATATATTTCCCGGTGCTCACCTTCCACCCTACCAACCTTCACATAAACCAAATCATCCGACGACATTTCCGCCACATCCAAAAAGAGCCCACCACCAGGGATATATTTCCCTCCCCACCCCTTTCCGCCTTCCGCAAAGACCATTCCCTCCGTGACTACTTGGTCAGGTTCATGCCCCCAACAACCCACCCTCCCATCCTGGCACCTTCCCTTGCCACCACAGGAATTGCAAAACTTGCGCCCACACCTCCTCCCTGGGTATTGAAGCAAAGAGGTCCTTATGCAGCTGTATAGGGTCCTGGTGAAACTGCACCTGGAATATTGTGCACAGTTTTGGTCTCCAAATTTGAGGAATGAAATTCTGGCTATTGAAGGAGTGCAGCGAGGTCAATTCCCGGAATGGCGGGACTATCTTACGCTGAATGATTGGAGCGACTGGGCTTGTATACGCTTGAGTTTAGAAGGCTGAGAGGGGATCTGATTGAGACATAAGATTATTAAAGGATTGGACACTCTGGAGGCAGGAAGTACGTTTCTGCTGATGGGTGAGTCCTGAACCAAAGAACACAGTTTAAACATAAGGGATAAGCCACTTAGAACAGAGTTGAGGAGAAACGTCTCCACCCAGAGAGTGGTGGGTGTATGGAATGCTCTGCCCCAGAAGGCTGTGAAGGCCAAGTCTCTGGATACTTTCAAGAAAGAGTTGGATAGAGCTCTAAAGAATAGTGGAATCAAGGGTTATGGAGATAAGGCAGGAACAGGATACTGATTAAGGATGATCAGCCATGATCATATTGAATGGTGGTGCTGGCTCAAAGGGCAGAATGGCCTACTCCTGCATCTATTGTCTATTGTCCTTCATCTCCATCCAAGGCCCCAAATGAGCCTTCCACATCCAACAAGGTTTTACCTGCACATCCACCAATATCATTTATTGTATCCGTTGCTCCCAATGCGGTCCTCTACATTGGGGAAACTGGACGCCACCTAGCAGAGCGCTTTAGGGAACATCTCTGGGACACCCGCACCAATCAACCACACTGCCCTGTGGGCCAATATTTCAACTCCCCCTCCCACACTGCCGAGGACATGGACATTCTGGGCCTCCTTCACCGCCGCTCCCTCACCACCCAACGCCTGGAGGAAGAACGGTCGCAAAGGATCTGAGTGCAAGGTCAGGCACTCCATCTCAGCACTGTCCTCATGACCTGTCCTACCTGCCAATCTCCTTTCCCACCTATCCGCCCCACCCTCCTCCCTGACCTATCACCTCCATCCCACCCCCATTCACCTATTGTACTCTATGCTACCTTCTCCCCACCCCCACCATCCTCTCATTTATCTCTCCACCCTGCAGACACTCTGCCACTATTCCTGATGATGGGCTTTTGCCTGAACCATCGATTTTCCTGCTCCTTGGATGCTGCCTGAACTGCTGTGCTTTTCCAGCACTACTGTAGTCTAGATGTAACAAGCAGCCTATCCATCATATATATCTCACATTCCTGAAGATAACGACTTGCATCTTTTTATCACCAGTGTTCTTGGAAACGTACGGGACGAGGATAAAACAAAAAAAGATACTGGCTAATAAATAAAACAATTATGGAAAATTTCTGTCTGACTTCAAACTTACCCTCATCAAGCTATCAAAATCAGTCCAAATTGTCATGTTGACCATGTATCTATTAACTGTGCACTCACTAACATTCTACACGCCATGATCTCTGTCCCAAGCAAAAAGCACAACCTTCTTGAAATGTTGCAGAGAGTAGGAGCCACTGGACAGGCCGGCAATTCAATGATATTTCTGCATTGAAAAAATATAAGGAGTGGTAAACACTAAATGAACAATGCGTCATGATTGGGACATCAACACAATAAATGGCACTTTTGAGTAGACGTACGCTGGCAGTTTTCTTACTCTCACAATTTTCTAACTATTTTAACATCTACTTCTAGGTCTCGCAGTATGGAGCTTGATCACCACCTCCAGTGAGAATTCTGTAAACATCTTCTGAAACAGCATGTCTTATAGAGATGAGGTGGAGAGCGCATAGTCTGTAAGAGAGAGAGAGAAAGAAACCTACACTGCTAACTGACACAGCAGTGAATCTGAGCAGTTACTGCCCTTGCTGTTTGAATTCATGTATAAGTTGGACATCGGAGTGTGTCTAGGAAGAACTCACAAACAGTGAAATTCACAACTGATCTTGGAGGAATCTGTTTGGGAGAGGTCACAGCATAGAAACAGACAAGTGAATAATTTTAAGTATAGTCTTGTTGTAAATCTACAATAGTGAGTAGAGTTCTTTCTTGATTATATGTTTTTATTGAGATCTGTCTCTTGATTAAATTTTAAAAATATAAACTATAAGTCTTAAGTTAGCCTGGAGCAGTGTTTTATGGAGCAATAAGATGGTGCTATTTTCTGGGTCTGTAGATTGGAAGGAGCAAAATGGCCTTTAGTAGAGAGATATGCTCTTCTTTTTGGATGTGGAAGTTTCAAGATAGTTCATGGGTTACTGAACTATTGTCAATAAATGTCATTAGTTGCAAATCCCGTCAGATTGAATGGATCAGTTGGAGTGCCAGTTAGAGACAATGAGGAATTTACTAAATCTAGGGGGTGTGACGGATGGCAGTTATCGGAAGGGAGAAAAGCTGCAGATACAGTCAGGTAGATGGGTTATATCCAAAAAGGGTAGGAGAGGTAGTCAGATAGTACAGGAATTTTCTGCTGCTATCCCGATTTCAAAAAAGTTTGCTGATTTTGAAAATTTAGGGGGTAATGGACATTCAGGGGAATGTAGCAAGAACAGCCAAGTTTCTGTATCAAGACAGGCTCTAATGTAATGAGAGGTACATCATGTTCCAAGCAATTGATTGTGTTAGGGGACTCTCTAGTCAGAGACAGACAGAGGTTTCTGCAGCCAGCAACTAAAAATCAGAATGGTGTATTGCCTCCCTGGTGCCAGGATCAAGGATGTCTCAGAGAGGGGGCAGAATGTTCACAAAGGGGAGAGGGATCAGTAGGAGGTCATTGTACACATTGGAACCAACAACATAAGAAAAGAATGAGATTCTGAAGGGAGAATAGAGAGAGTTAGGCAGAAATGTAAAAAGGAGGTGCTCGAGGGTAGTAATATCTGGATTCTCGCAGTGCTGCGAGCTAGTGAGGGCAGGAATAGGAGGATAGAGCAGATGAATGCATGGCTGAGGAGCTGGTTTATGGGAAAGGATTCACATTTTTGGATCATTGGAATCTCTTCTGGGGTAGAAGTGACCTGTACACGAAAGACGGATTGCACCTGTATTGGAAGGAGACTAATATACTGGCAAGGAGATTTGCTAGAGCTGCTCAGTAGGATTTAAACTATTAAGGTGGGGGGAGGGGGTCATGGGACCCAGGGAGATAGTGAGGAAAGGGATCAATCTGAGACTGATACAATTGAGAAAAGAAGTGAGAGTCAAACAGTCAGGGCAGGCAGGAACAATGCAGAGAACAAGGTAGGCCTGATAAATTAAACTGCATTTATTTCAATGCAAGAGGCCTAACAGGGAAGGCAGATGAACTCAGAGCATGGTTAGGAACATGGGACTGGGATATCATAGCAATTACAGAAATGTGGCTCAGGGGTTGGACAGGACTGGTATCTTAATGTTCCAGGATACAAATGCTACAGGAAGGACTGAAAGGGAGGCAAGAGAGGAGGGGGAGTGGCGTTTTGATAAGGGATAGCATCACAGCTGTGCTGAGGGAGGATATTCCCAGAAATACGGCAGGTAAGTTATTTAGGTGGAACTGAGAACTAAGAAAGGGATGGTACTTTTACTGGGATTGTATTATAGACCCCCTAAATAGTCAGCAGGAAATTGGGAAACAAATTTGTAAGGAGATTTCAGTTACCTGTAAGAATAATAGGGTGGTTATGATAGGGAATTTTAACTTTCCAAACATAGACTGGGACCGTGTGTTAAGGGTTTTGATAGAGATGAATTTGTTAAGAGTATAAGAGAAAATTTTCCGAGTCAGTATGTTGTACCTACTAGAGAAGATGCAGTACTTGGCCTACTCTTGGGAAATAAGGCAGGGCAGGTGACTGAAGTGTCAATGGGGGAGCACTTTGGGGCCAACGACCATAATTCTATTAGTTTTAAAATAGTAATGGAAAAGGATAGACCAGATCTAACAGTTGAAGTTTTAAATGGGAGGAAGGCCAATTTTGACGGTATTAGGCAAGAACTTTCAAAAGCTGATTGGGGGCAGATGTTTGCAGGCAAAGGGAAAACTGGAAAATGGGAAGCCTTCAGAAATGAGGTAACGAGAGTCCAGAGAAAGTATATTCCTGTTAGGGTGAAAGGAAAGGCTGATAGGTATAGGGAATGCTGGATGACTAGAGACATTGAGGGCTTGGTTAAGAAAAAGAAGGAAGCACATATCAGGTATAGACAGGAGAGATCGAGAGAATAATTAGAAGAGTATACAGGCAGTAAGAGTATACTTGAGGGAAATTAGGAGGGCAAAAAGAGGACACGAGATAGCTTTGGCAAATAAGGTTAAAAAGAATCCAAAGGATTATTACAAATACACTAAGGACAAAAGTATAACTATGGAGTGAATAGGGCCCCTCAAAGATCAGCAAGGCAGCCTTCATGTGGAGCCGCAGGAGATGAGGGAGATACTAAATGAGTATTTTGCATCAGTGTTTACTGTGGAAAAGGACGTGGAAGGTACAGAATGTGGAGAAATAGATGGCGACATCTTGAAAAATGTCCATATTACAGAGGAGGAGGTGCTGGAGGTCTTGAAATGCATAAAGGTGGACAACTCCCCAGGACCTGATCAGGTGTACCCTAGAAAACTGAGGGAAGCTAGGGAAGTGTTTGCTGGGCCCCTTGCTAAGATATTTGTATCACCACAAGTGAGGTGCCAGAAGACTAAAGGTTGGCTAATGTGGAGCCATTATTTAAGAAAGGTGGTAAGGACAAGCCAGGGAACTATAGACCTGACTTCAGTGGTGGGCAAATTGTTGGAGAGAATAGTGAGGGTTAGGATTTACCTGCATTTGAAAGGCAAGGGCTGATTAGAGATAGTCAACAAGGTTTTGTGCGTGGGAAATCATGTCTCACAAACGGATTGAGTTTTTTGAAGCAGCTACAAAGAGGATTGATGAGGGCAGAGTGGTGAATGTGATCTATACGGACGAATAGAATTATGGTCGCTGGCCCCAAAGTGCTCCCCCATTGACACCTCAGTCACCTGCCCCCTGCCTTATTTCCCAAGAGTCGGTCAGGTTTTGCACCTTCTCTAGTAGGTACATCCACATACTGAATCAGAATCTTGTGCGCACTTCAGAAATTCCTCTCCATCTAAACCTTTAACACTATGGCAGTCCCAGTCGATGTTTGGAAAGTTAAAATCCCATACCATAACTACCCTATTATTCTCACAGATAGCTGAAATCTCCTTCCAAGTTTGTTTCTCAATTTCCCTCTGACTATTGAGGGGTCTATAATACAATCCCAATAAGGTGATCATCCCTTTCTTATTTCTCAGTTCCACCCAGATAACTTCCCTGGATGTATTTCCAGGAATATCCTCCCTCAGCACAGCTGTAATGCTATCCGTCATCAAAAATGCCACTCCTCCTCCTCTCTTGCCTCCCTTTCTATCCATCCTGTATCCTGGAACTTTAAGCTGCCAGTCCTGCTCATCCCTGAGCCATGTTTCTGTAATTACTATGATATCCCAGTCCCATGTTCCTAACCATGCCCAGAGTTCCTCTGCCTTCCCTGTTTGGCCCCTTGCATTGAAATAAATGCAGTTTAATTTATTAGTCCTACCTTGTCCCTGCCTGCCCTGACTGAATCACTTCTGTTCTCAACTGTACCAGTCTCAGATTGATCTCTTTCCTCACTATTGCCCTGTGTCCCACCCCCCCCACCTTAATAATTTAAATCCTCCCAAGCAGTTCTCGCAAATTTCCCTGCCAGTATATTAGTCCCCTTCCAATTTAGGTGCAATCTGTCCTTCTTGTACAGATCACTTCTACCCCAGAAGAGATTCCAATGATCCAAAAATGTGAACCCTTCTCCCTTACACCAGCTCCTCAGCAATGCATTCATCTGCTCTAGGAGAAAGTGAGGACTGCAGATGCTGGAGACCAGAGTTGAAAAGTGTGGTGCTGGAAAAGCGCAGCAGGTCAGTTAGCATCCGAGGAGCAGGAATGAAGAAGGGCTTATGCCCGAAACGTCGATTATCCTGCTCCTCGGATGCTGACTGACCTGCTGCGCTTTTCCAGCACCACACTTTAAAACAGTCATCTGCTCTATCCTCCTATTCCTGCCCTCACTAGCTCATAGCATCGGGAGTAATCCAGATATTACTACCCTTGAGGACCTCCGTTTTAAATTTCTGCCTAACTCTGTAATCTCCCTCCCCTTTTCTCGTCTTTTTTCTCTTTTATTTTACTTGCCTCTGAAGAGCTCAGTCGGGTCAACTGCATCAGTGGCAAGTGGGCCCAGCACCGTGGCGCCATGGCAACAGTGTTGGTGGTACGTTTGGGTTCCTGATGGCATTTGCGTCCAGCGCAGATTCATGGAGATAGTGTCGGAGGGGAGTCTGGACCCACTACGAGATCTGGTGGCATCACCAGCAACTGCATTGGCGAGGTGGGGACAAAGCGAACTCATAATGGCGGCGGATTGAAGTTTGGGCCGGTGTGGTACCCAGCAGCATCGGTGGCATCTGCACTGGTGAGGACTCATAGTGGCAAGGGCATTGGTGGAGGTGAGATGGTGCTGAACAATGGTAACTTTTGTTTAAAAATGGTGGTGGAGCAAAGGAGACTCATGCCTGGCCACCCAAGCCCATGGCCCATGATGGAGCACTGAACAAGAAGCACTGCGAAGTTGAACACTTTCTTCACTTCTTCAGTTTTCAGCTTTTATATTCTGTGTTTTGGTTTATTTTTCTGTGTTTTAAGATGGCAGTGGAGAGTGGCAACACTTTTCAAGTATTTTGTGATAAGATACACATGACAACAAATAAATCAAAATCAAAACCTCTCTTTAATTGTCACGTTACTGTAGTCCCTGTACAGTTGTTAAGCAATGTGTGTAAGAACAAATGCAAGTAAACCAAAGCCTGGCAGGGCAACAAGAGAAAGATTCATCACCTGATGTTACGAAAGGTTCCACTCCAGGCAAAACAGCCGGTCCCCTGATAAATAGTTACTGTTATCATTTATCACCTCCCAATACCTCTGTGGAACAACTGTTACCCTGTGCTGCCCACACTGCTGCTGGTATGTTCTCAAGTTGTTGCAGTGAGCTGTCCACATGATGACAATTAAGAGCTGTTAGTGCACAGATGAGCCTCATAAGTGGCAGGTGCTGAGAATGAGACTCAATTAACTAACAGGCGAAAAATCCCTCCTAATGAGGCTGGGCCACTGCTAATATTAAACTGAGGAAGGAAAAAGAGTAACAGGTAGTCAACTCTAATCAATGGTCACAATTGATTTAGATTCAGATTACATTTGTATTCAATAATCAGGATTCCAATCCTTGAGTTTTTTGTGGGTTTACAATGATTGTCTTCATTAAAAGGAATCCTGAAAATCACTTTATTTCATTTAAATGGCTGTATTAATTTCCACAGCTATTTTCATTTTTATGTTTTGATTTCACTGTACTTGTTATTTTTGAAGATTACTCATTGAATCAACACAATAATAACTGACATAGAATTAACAAGTACATAAAAAAGAGTTTAGATCTTTTAGATGTTTTCAATTGTTTAGGCTCTGGAATTCCTTCCCTAAATCTCTGAGCCTTACTAACTCTCTTACCCATTTTTAAGATGCTGTTTAAAACCCACCTTTTGACTTCAAGTGCCCAATTATTTATTCCTAAGATCAGTGTCAAATTTTGTTTGATATTATTCCTAGGAAGTACCTTGGGAAAATTCTCTATATTCAAAGTTCTATATAAATTTAAATGTAGTTCCAATAAAGCATCTGTACTAACAATTTAGATAACAGTTTAGCTTCTTGACTAGCAAAAAATTTCATTTACTGCATCAGTTTTTTTAATGACATTTATTTACATCTTTGCAAATTTAGAATGTTAAAAATGGTTCCCAAACATAATTGCAACCCCCTGTTTTGCAAAATACAAAAAGGCTACAAATACTGAACAAAAAAATGTAGCAGATGAAAAGGGACAAATTGGTTCAATGTTTCCATGACTTTGAAAGGGAAATGTAGACCAGTCCAAGATAAACAAGTGAATAGGGAACAACAAAAATTGTTGCATACAGTCAACCATCCAGTTCAGAGATATGTTCATGCAGTTGATTTATAAGGCAAACAAGACAGATAGAAGAAACCTGATGGAAAGAAATGGAAGCAAAATACTCTGATAAAAATATGAAAACACTTTCCAGTTCAATTCCTGAATCTTTAAACTTCAGCATTGTGGGTAATTTTCTGAGCTAAAAACAGCTGAAAATGGCAAGAAAGTTATTTACGTCTGTCTACACTCCTTGGAAAATAATAAAGACATGACAAATGAAAGAATATTTTTGAAAAAAATGAATGCTTGCGCCTCAATGGTAAGATGCTACCTTTATGCTGAGAACACAGACATTCTGACTTATCATTTGTGGCTGGAGTTGTGGTGAACTAATAATGTTGCATTCTTTTTTAACTTTTCCTACTCACACCACTGTACCTTCTTTGTGACCCCTCCAAAAAGATATAGAAACATGTATAGACCTGGGCATGCAGGTTTCCCATTTGCAAAATAATTTTCAAAACATTATATAATGATTACATTTGGATAAGTGGATACATTATTGGAAAAGTAATTTAAACAGCACGCCTTTTTATTTCTGGTATTTCAAGGCACGACTTTGAAACCAATGACTTAGAAAGATGCATAATCACTGAAAAAACACACAAAATATATCCATCATCCACTGTGTCTAAAATTTGTAAAGAATGGGAAAAGAAGAAAGTTCTCATATTTAGGATTTTTAAATTTATCCTTTAGATTTTATTGTGACATGTACTCAAGTACAGAAGTACAGGCGCACAGTGAAAGGTGTATAATGTCGCCACACATGGCGCCATCTTAGGTACCAAGGTACCAAGATACAAAAAAAAAGCTTAAGTACAATGTAGTAAGAGAACCAAGTGTTAAAAAGTTAAGCATCTCTATGACTCTAAGTATAGAGATTACGTCATAAAAGCAAACAAATAGTTAATAGTTTACACTGAAGCCTTTCATAGTTTAAATGAAGAAAATAAAGGAATAAGTTAAAAGCTCAACAGATTTTAAAGGGTCCTCCACTTAAATCACTCTGCTGCCTGTTCTCGAAGCCACTGCCATGGATACTGCTGCTGAAAATGCCACCTCTTTGAGCTTCCCTGGTGCCTCGGGAACATACCCGGGCAGGATCAATTTACAAGCTGGGTCGAGACACTGCCATTAGCTGTCGAGAGATCGGCTGACATACCGGAGAGAGACTAGGCCGGGATGCACTATAGGCCGCTAAGAGACCAGTCCGGGACCCGCAGAATCCAGTTATAAAGATCAGTGCAGACAGAGCCAATTCAGCCCATTGTGTCTGTGCTAGCTGTGCTTTTTTGTCTGCAAGACTAACTCAGCTAGTCCCTAGTTGAAAGAGCTAATTCAAACTTAATGGACCAAATGACTTAGAGTCATAGAGATGTACAGCATGGAAACAGGCCCTTTGGTCCAACCTGTCCATGCCGACCAGATACCCCAACCCAATCTAGTCCCACCTGCCAGCACCCAGCCATATCCCTCCAAACCCTTCCTATTCATATACCCATCCAAATGCCTCTTAAATGTTGCAATTGTACCAGCCTCTACCACATCCTCTGGGCAGCTCATTCCAAACACGTACCACCCTCTGCGTGAAAAAGTTGCCCCGTAGGTGTATTTTATATCTTTCCCCTCTCACCCTAAACCTATGCCCTCTGGTTCTGGACTCCCCGATCCCAGGGAAAAGACTTTGTCTGTTTATCCTATCCATGCCCCTCATAATTTTGTAAACCTCTGTAAGGTCACCCCTCAGCCTCCGATGCTCCAGGAAAAACAGCCCCAGCCTGTTCAGCCTCTCCCTGTAGCA
>NC_057721.1:66479249-66555055 GCF_004010195.1 Chiloscyllium plagiosum | reverse complement strand
CCTTACTGAAGTCCATATAGATCACATCTACTGCTCTGCCCTCATCAATCTTCTTCGTTACTTCTTCAAAAAACTCAATCAAGTTTGTGAGACATTTTTCCCATGCACAAAGCCATGTTGACTATCCCGAATCAGTCCTTGCCTTTCCAAACACATGTACATCCTGTCCCTCAGGATTCCCTCCAACAACTTGCCCACCACTGAGGTTAGGCTCACCGGTCTATAGCTCCCTGGCTTGTCTTTACCGCCCTTCTCAAACAGTGGCACCATGTTAGCCACTGGTCTTCTGGTACCTCGCCTGTGACTATCGATGATACAAATATCTCAGCAAGAGGCCCAGCAATCACTTTCCTAGCTTCCCACAAAGTTCTCAGGTTCACCTGATCATGTCCTGGGGATTTATCCACTTTTAACCGTTTCAAGACATCCAGCACTTCCTCCTCTGTAATCAGGACATTTTGCAAGATGTCACCATCTATTTCTCTACTGTCTATATCTTCCATATCCTTTCTCACAGTAAATACTGATGTAAAATATTCAGTTCGTATCTCCCCCATTTTCTGTGGCTCCACACAAAGGCCACCTTGCTGATCTTTGAGGGGCCCTATTCTCTCCCTAGTTACCCTTTTGTCCATAATATATTTGTAAAAACCCTTTGGATTCTCCTTAATTCAATTTGCCAATGCTATCTCATGTCCCCTTTGTGCCGTCCTGATTTCCTTGTTAAGTATACTCCCACTTCCTTTATACTCTTCTAAGGATTCACTCGATCTATCCTGTCTATACCTGACATATGCTTCCTTCTTTTTTTTAATCAAACCCTCAATTTCTTTAGTCATCCTGCATTCCCTATACCTACCAGCCTTCCCTTTCACCCTGATAGGAATATACTTTAACTGGATTCTTGTTATCTCATTTCTGAAGGCTTCCCATTTTCCAACCGTCCTTTTACCTGTGAACATCTGCCTCCAATCAGCTTTCGAAAGTTCTTGCCTAATACTGTCAAAATTGGCCTTTCTTCAATTTAGAACTTCACCTTTTAGATCTGGCCTATCCTTTTCCATCACGATTTTAAAACGAATAGAATTATGGTCGCTGGCCCCAAAGTGCTCCCCTACTGACACCTCAATCACCTACCCTGCCTGATTTCCCAAGAGTAGGTCAAGTTTTGCACCTTCTTTGGTAGGTACATCCACATACTGAATCAGAAAACTATTTTCTATGCACTTAAGAAATTCCTCTCCATCTAAACCTTTAATACTATGGCAGTCCCAGTCGATGTTTGCAAAGTTAAATCCCTTCATTCTGTTTTGTTCAATCTATGTTTTTATTATAAATATAAACATCTGTGTTTTTAAGTGTTTGATCAATATCACTATTTGAATTTAAAAATGCATTTCTAAATTTTATTTGTTCAGTTTTATTCAATTTAAGTTTTATGTTTTACGAACCATGAAAAATAATCTAACGAGACACCATGCACATTTAGTATCAAGTCATCATGTAAGGATTTATATTCAGGAATCTTCCATTAATTCCATGTACATTGCAGTTGAGTACAACAGAATATTTTGCTCTTCATTCTTTAAAACATGGTCCCCGATTATCATTCAAAAAAATATTAGAGCCAAACTAACCTTTCTAACATTTCCTGCATTCCTATCCATGTGAGGAAGTTGAAACTCTCCAAAGTATCCTACTCTAAATCAGAAGGTCCTTGGAAGCAGGGAAACTGGCCATTGGAAGTTTAAACATGCTGCATAATTCCCAGGGAGTCATGATGTCAGGATCTCTGTGGGGTTTCAACGCATATCTTGTGGACCACATCCAGTCTCTGACTATCTGGGGATCGGAAGATCTCAGACAGTGTGAAAAGTAAAGATAAAATAATGAAGATATAATGGACTGGGAGAAAAGTTATGCATTGCAGTGCTACCTCAGGTATCCCAACATGCAACCCAACTAAGATATTCTACCTGCAAAGTACTTTTTACCTCATAACCAATGGCATTTTATAACCAGTTTCACATTGAAAATCTGCCTGAATAGTCACAGATAGTTAAGTGCTGAAAAAATGTTAGAACTTGATTGTATTGGAAAATCAGCTACCACCAGAACTTAACAGAAGCATCACATTGAAATTAAATTACCATTTTCATGATTACTTTTCTAGGCACTAGACAAGTTTAATTTTTGACAAATTCTCTGTGATATTTACTTTGTTGAACTCCAAGAATTCCTTACACTAGCTACCAGAGTGGCACAACTACTTTGACTGTCCAGGGTGTGATCATTCACAGAACCTTACAATTAATGATATTTGTTGGAGTTAATTCAATGGATAAATTCATTGGTTAATGACCTTTCTGGTTAAATAAGCACATTGCAGCAGAAGATAATTCTGATTTCAGCTGTACTTGCAAGACAATGATTCCTTTCTGAATGATAATCAGGGGACCATATTTGGAGATTGACATAAAAGATTTGTTCATCAGTCAAGTACATATGAATGGTTTGCAAATAACTATTTAGTAAACTCTCAAAAAAAGTTAATGAAGCATAGTGAATAAATTCCTCTGTTTAATAAACAGTTCAATTACTTTGTTAGGAAAATAATTTTGACCCAGCAGCTCACAGATGAGAGTTAACATCTTGGCAAATAAATGTAAAGACTGTCAGTGAAATTTAAGGTAAAAGCAATGGAGTCTTACGATGAAGCAGTTGAATTTCTGTCAATGTCATGGCAATATTGACCTGAAAAGTGTATTATTACTATTAGTAAGGCTTTGCACTGAAACCAACATAAAGAAATAACTTTCAGCATTTTGATATAGAGTTAAAATAATTTTATAATATTTTTTCCATGATTTTCTAGCCATCCTGTACAAAATGAAAAGCCACTCAAATAGATCTGAAAATTGCAGAAAGAAAAGTTTTGCATTAACTTTTTAAAATTAACCTATTTTTCTTATCAACCTGTTTAGAGATGTTATTACACACCTCTGGAACAGGTAGGACTTGAACCCCAGCCTCCTGGTGCAGGGGGTAGAGACACTACTTCTGTGCCACAAAAGGGCACACCCACAAATTTTGCATTGATATGTGGTAACTCCTTTCACCTTCATGTCCCCTTGTGCTTCGCAACTCGTGATTTATTTTGCAAGAACATATACAGTTTCAATGGAGGCAAATGTAGCAATCAAAGTGTCTACAATTAGCAATGAGGTAAATAAAATGATTAGATAATTTGTTTGGTGACACTGGTTAAGAGGATAAAAGATGGGCCAGGACACCAGGCAGACTGGTCTACTCATTTTTGAATAGTGCAATGAAATATTTAATGTCTATTTGAGAGGGAAAGGGGGTTAGTCAATGGAAATAAAAATCAGGAGAACCACTGCAGATTATTTTGTATCTGTTTTACACTGTAGCACAGATCTATCCCAAGTCCCTAATTTAAATGTTATGCTTAGCCTACTAGTGAATGCTTGCTTTAAACTCCTGTTTGCATTGTTGAAAATCTGTACTGCTGGCTATGGAAGATTATGTGGCCCAACATAATTAGGAAGAAGAAAAGAAATCTACATAGAAACTAAATTCAAAACCAGAGGAGAGAAGGAAATGGAAAATGAATCAGAAAATAGCTACTTTACATTTTTACAACGCAACCATTGAAAAGGTTATGGCAGATTGGGGAGATGGTGATTGGTGAGAATTCCACTGAATTAGTAATCCACAGGTCCAGACTAAAGCCTTGAGGACACGGGTTCAAATCCTACAAAATGCAGCTGTGGGAATTTGAATTAAACTAATGAGTTTGAATTGAAAGCCGGTCCCAGCAATTCTGACCGCAAAGCTACAATTCATTGTAAAACCCATCTGGTCCACAAATACACTTCATGGAAAGAAATTCACCATCCTTACCTGGTCTGGCAACATGTAACTCCATGTCCATAGCAATATGCTTGACTTTTAATTGCCCTCCGAAGTGACCTAAAAAGCCAAACAATTCAATGGCAATGAAGAATGAGCAACAAATGCTCGTGTTGTCAACAATACAGTGCCCACATTCAATGAAAGAATAAAGGAAATAAAATGTTTTCACATTATATTGTCAATAATTAAGCAAGTTAACTGGTCTAATTGCCTACTTGTCTGCATTTTGCAGGGTGACATTTGGGGTTGCAAGTTATTAAATTCTGTAATAGATGGAACCACTAGGGGGAGCTATTGTTAATTTTTCAAGCTACGATGGCAAAGTAGTATGACCTAGTGTATGATGTTAAAAATCACTCAACACCAGGTTATAGTCCAACAGATTTAATTGGAAGCACACTAGCTTTCGGAGCGTCGTTCCTTCATCAGGTGGTAGACTACCACCTGATGAAGGAGCGATGCTCCGAAAGCTAGTGTGCTTCCAATTAAACCTGTTGGACTATAACCTGGTGTCGTGTGATTTTTAACTTTGTACACCCCAGTCCAACACCGGCATCTCCGAATCTGGCGTATGATCTAATAGATCAAAACGAAGCACTCATTTCCCATCAGCGTTTTGACTTATGATAAAACACCCTTACAAAGCTGATATTCAAGAAACAAATTAAGGCTAATTTAAAACCAAGTCTTTATCCAATTACGATTGATGTGGAGCACGATGTCAAAATCTACCTGAATCCATCCACATTTCTTGGTTCAGATATTTGTGGACAGTGGATATTCATTGGATAGTTTCCTGTAATTGGGTGCACATCAAATATGGGGAAAAAATTACTATGCTTCTACTCTAACCTTATGTATATCCTTCCCTTATCCCCATCGTTGACAGTGGTGTTTTCAAAAAGGTTGGGAAAATTCTCTGGAACCTCATCTGAATCTCCATATCTTCCTCCAGTTTCTACTCACTCAATTAAGATGATTCCATGTATATATTGCCACCTAACATGTGCATTAAAGGCAGATGGTTCCAACAGGTGGTTAAAGGCAGATGGTTCCAACAGGTGGTTGGGAGGGTCATAATTTAGAATTTTACACCAGTTGAGGAGTAGATTTGAGACCGATATCTGGTGAAGAAGAAGGAAGAAAAAGGGACAGCAAAAATGTCAGTCCAACATTGATTCCTTTGTACTCTCACAAACACTTATGTCATAACCAGAGATTACAACCCAGGATCACATATGGACTTATGGATAGAGGAACGTGTAATGTTGAGGAAGTGGGTAGACCACAGCAGGCTCGGAGAGTGGCTAAAGAAGTTGCAGATGCAACACAACAAAATAGAAAGTATGGAGTTACACATTTTGGTAGGATGAATAGAGGCATAGTCTATTTTCTAAACGGGGAAAAGCTTCAGAAATCTGAAGCACAAAGGGACATGGAACTTCTAGCCAAGATTCTCTTTACATTAACAGCTGGCATTTAGGAAGGCAAATGCAACATTAGCATTCATGTCAAGAGCAGAGTTGTATTGCTGAGGCTCTGGTCAGAATTTGGAATATTGTGAGCAGTCTTGGAACCTGTATTTAAGGAAGGATGTGCCAGCCTTGGAGGGCTCCAGGAAATGCTTACAAGAATGGCCCAAGGGATGAAGAGGTTGTCATATGAGGAGCAGTTGAGGATCCGGGTCTGTATTCAATGGAGATTAGAAGGATGAGTGGGGATCTCATTGAAACTTACAGAATACTGAGAGTCCTGGACAGAGTGAACAAGGAGAAGATATTTCCACTGGTAGGAGAGACTAGGACCCATGAGCACAGCCTCAGTGTGGAGGGATGATTCTTTAGAACTGAGATGAAGAGGAAATTCTTTAGCCAAAGGGTGGTTTATCTGTAGAACTCATTGCTGCAGAAAGCTGTGGTGGCACAGTGGATCAGTGGTTCGCACTGCTGCCTCACTGTACCAGGGTTCCATTCCAGCCTTGGGCAACTATCTGTGTGAAGTTTGCACATTCTCCCCGTGTCTGTGTGAGTTTCCTCTGGGTGCTCCGGTTTCGTCCCACAGTCCAAGGATGTGAGGGTCAGGTGAATTGCCCATGCTAAATTGCCCATAGTGTTAGGTGCATTAGTCAGAGGGAAATGGGTCTGGGTGGGTTACTCTTCGGAGGGTTGGTGTGGACTGGTTGGGCCAAAGGGCCTGTTTCCACACTGTAGGGAATCTAATCTAATCTAATTAAGTGTGTTGCAGACAGAGATAGATAGCTTCTTGATAAGTACTGGGATCAAGAGTTTTGGGAAGAAGGCAGAAGAATGGGGTTGAAAAACATCAGTGATGATAGTGGAGCAATCTTGATGAGCCAAATCCCTTAATTCTTGTTCTATATCTTATGGTTTTATTTCAAACTTTAATTCCAATATATGTTTCTTTCAAAGAGAACTGATACAGTCAAAATGACAGTGGATGTAAATTGAGCAACTGTCTGGAAAGAAACTTGTAAATTCTCATACCAGCTGGAGTCAGAGAGGATTCAAAGGTAGAAACACACTAGAAAACTGAACTGTAGCACCCTGTGAGTATCTCAGATTGTTAAAGTTATGGCAAAAAAAGACACCAGTCTTGTCAATTTGTAATTTCCCTTTCAAGAATACACAGGGACAGGGGTTAACAGCCTTTTAAAATCTCGTCAGTGGCACTAGTGGAAGAAGGAGTGCAAGGGCTACATGTACACTAGTCTGAGTTCGAGCACTAGTTTGCTATGTAGATCACATTTGAAGAACCACCCTTGCAGAACAGGTAAAATACCCTCACTCTGAGTGTTAGAAGCCAGCTAGGCAGTAATACAGTCAAAAAGAAAGAGGACAAAAGGATATCAATTAACCTGCAAACCCAAAAATCCTGAACCTGACATTTCAATTATCAACTATCTACTCTTCATAAACCCATTGAGACTGATCTATAGATCTTTTAACTTTTATCTTTTTTGGGCAAACTTTTCATTTCTAATGTACACATTGTGTTCTTATTTCTTCTTGCACTTAGTACCTAAATAATCACTCTGTTGTTAATTCAAGAAAACCTAGTGAAACTGATTCCTTTTGAAACATAAGTTCATTAGGGTCGGGGAGAAAGATATCCAGAAGGTAATGAGTCCTTTGAAACAGGTTAATGAATAAAGAAGGGGGGCTGGTTTTACTGGCCTCACCAAGGAGTTTAATGATTTGTGGCATTCTGTAATAACTTGGAGAACCCTGCCTGGTGTCTAGCCACAACAATTAATGTGCAGCAAGAAACCTGCTGTGTGGTAACAGAATCTGACCAATTTTTCCTTAATTCCTTCTTACACGAGTGGCATCATCAAGACCTGTATTTGTTGCACATTCTTCATTGCCCTTGAACTGGGTGAATTAGAATCATAGAATCACTAATATGGAAGTAGGCTATTTGGCCCATCAAGTCCACACTGACCCTTTGAAGTATGTCCCACCCAAACCCAACCCTACCCTGTAACACTGCATTTCCCAAGCTAACCCACTTAGCCTACATGAGCAATTTAGCATGGTCAATCCAACATCTTCAACTTTGGACTATGGGAGCAAATCAGAGCACCTGGAGGAAACCCACACAGCCACAAGGAGAACGTGGAAACTTCACACAGACAGGAGACTGAGTGTGGAATTGAACTTGGTCCCTGGCACTGTGAGGCAGCAGTGCTAACCACTGACCCACCATGCTGCATCATGATTACTGAAACCACATCTATTAATTAAAACTCTACAAGTACCCATAATGACGTTTAAAGACATGTCCCCAAAGCAATAGCCAGAGACTTTTCCCCAGGGCAGGATTGACTGGTACGAGAAGTCATAGTTTGAAGATATTAGGAGGAAGGTATAAATGAGATGTCAGAGGTAGGTGTTTTACACAGAGAGTTGTGAGTGCATGGAATGCGTTACCAGCGGTGGTGGTGGAAGCAGCGTCTTTGGGGACATTTAAGTGACTTCTGGACATGCACATGGATAGCAGTGAGTTGAGGGGTATGTAGGTTGTTACTATATTTTACATTAGGATTAAATCTTGGCACAACATTGTGGGCCAATGGGCCTGATCTGTGCTGTGCTTTTCTATGTTCTATGTTCATTAGCCTAAACCTCTGTATTGCCAGGCATTGACATTAACACTTTGCCACCATCATTCCTCACTCCTGTCCCACTTAACCCAGTGAGGAAAGAAAGTAAGACCCCAGGGATTTTTGATTCTGGTCATAAGACTCCTGGGGTTTTTGACTCTGGTCAGAAGTGTCCAGGTGTGAAACCAGCTGAGGATACTGATACTTGAGAAGTTTGACCAGAACAGTATATTTGTCAAACTGTGGTCCAAGTATGGGCGGCACGGTGGCTCAGTGGTTAGCACTGCTGCCACACAGCACCAGGGTCCCAAGTTTGATTCCAACCTCTTGTGTCTGTCTGTGTGGAGTTTGCACATTCCTCCCGTGTCTGCGTGGGTTTCCTCTGGGTGCTCCGGTTTCCTCCCACAGCCCAAAGATGTGCAGGTCAGGTGAATTGGCCATGCCAAATTGCCCATTGTGTTAGATGCATTTATCAGAGGGGAATGGGTCTGGGTGTGTTACTCTTCAGAGGGTCGGTGTGGACTGGTTGGGCCAAAGGGCCTGCTTCCACTCTGTAAGGAATCTAATTACATTGTTCAAAACAAAAGTATCCTAAGATGAGCTCAGGAAAGCAGAAACCTCCGTGAAGCAGGAGGATCAAAGCTGGCTTGACCTTGAATTTCAGTACGAATACATCTCATGAAAATGGTGTCTTACAATCTTTCTGAATGATTGGGTTTTAGACAGGAGCTGTCAGAAATGTTACCACAAACTTATGGTGGTCAAGCTTGCATGGTGATATCACTCTTTGTGAAACACAACTCACAAAGCATCGCAGATTGTTTTCCTGATTAACCTGTTCAGAGAAATTATGACACACCTCTGGAGCCAATGGAATTTGAACCGGACCTTCTAGTCCAGAGGCAGGGACACTGCACCACAAGAGTGCCACCAAGCATCAGATTGTTCAATCACTGATAAGCCACAATAGGGCATTGAAACAATATGATTTCTACCTTGTGCTCCCAAAGTAAAGATGAAGAAAATCAATATGATATTCTGACAACATGCATTCACAGCAGAAAACTAAACTGTTCGCCCACAACCGTGCTTTTTTCCCCAGAGTGCTCATTTTTTTTCAGTATGGTGTGAATCACTTTCCCTCAAAAAAATTTGAAGTACCATTTGAAAGGACATTTATCTACTGTATTCCTTGAGATTTTTACCATAATTTTCAATTGATGAAAACTCACCACTAAATCCCCAGCCAGAGGGAATATGTGAAATTGCACATGAACCACAAAGAGCTAGCACCAAGGGCAACAGATAGTCAAGAAGGTTAATGGAATGTTGAATCTTATTTCAAAGGGGTTGGAGTATAAAAGTAGGAAGGTCTTGCTGCAACTGTACAAGGTGAGTACGGTGAGCAGTTTTGTCACTCTTCTTTATGGGAAGATATCGCTCCATTGGAGATAGTTCAGAGAGGTTCATTAGGATGGTCCCTCGTATGGAGAGATTGTCTTATGTGTAAAGATTAAACAAGTTTTAAGAAGATTTGTAGCTCAGATTGAGGTTCTGGATATAGGTTTGCTCACTGAGCTGGAAGATTCATTTCCAGACTAGCTTTGCTTTGCCCAGAGGCCCACTGAAGATGTCACCTAGTAGGGTGACGAAACATCTGGAAATGAACCTTCCAGCTCAGTGAGCCAACCGACATCCAAAAGATCAAACAAGTTGGGATTCTACTTATTGGAATAAGGAAGAATGTGGGGTGTCCTTAATGAAGCATATAGGACTATTAAGGCGCTTGACAGGGCAAGTGCTAAGAGGATGTTTCTCCTTCATGGGAGAGTCTAGGACCAGAGGGCTTAGTCACAGCCATAAGAGGTGCCAATTTAAGACTGGGACAAAGAGTAATTTCTTCTCTCTGAGGGCTATGATCCTTTGGGATTCCTTGCTACGGAGATCTGTTTCTCCTCATAACTGTAGTACTCCCCTTTTGGCAGCCGTGTTATTATTTTAACTGACTGCAGAAAACGTACAATAGTTTAAGGAGGATAAGTAAGGAGGAGACTGTTAGATTTTTAATTAGTAATAGGTTAAGAATTTTGGAGAGCAGGCAGGAAAATGGATTTAAGGCTGAGATGAGATCAACGAATGACCATATTAAATGGTGAAACAGGCTCAGGGGGCTGAACTGCCAACTCCTACTTCTAATTCTCATGCTCTAATGGATTTAATCCTCTTTTATGGTATTGTCATTATCACTTTGTTCTGATATTTTTGATTCTATTTATAATATAGTAAATTCTAATGAGCATTTTTCAAAACTATTTCAAAACACTCAGACTTGCAGATGATTATGAGTGCCTGAGGCTGTTTTTCTGATTATCTGCTGTAAATTTGGCAATATAGATGGGAAAACCACTTTTACACTGTTTTTCTGCGGTTTGTGGCCAGGCTAAGTTATGCCAATTCCAACCAAGTGTGCAAGTCTCCTGAATGGTGTATTGGGTGCCAAGTTTACACCAATCCTAATCAAGGCAGGAGAAACCAAGTTATTGCAATAGCTGCTCATAAAGTTGACATATGCTGTGTTTACCAGCAATTAATCCAAGCTCTAATTGTCAACAGTGCCAGTGAGCTAAATGCTTGCTGATTCTATTAAAACAACCAGCTGGAAATTTTCTTTAGTGTGAGGCAGGCTGACAGAAGATGGGCATTTTAAAATATACCATTGAAATTATTTCTGCCGCCAATTCCCTTACTCTTTGTGTAAAGCTCCTTGTCTTTATTTCCTCTTTTTCATGTAGCTCACATAATTTCTCTGTTCCTCTTAGATATCTAACTCATATAGTTTCCTCTCTTCTCTATGCACTAGTATTCCTGGTTCTTTCATTATATTTAGTATGTTGTAGTTTTCTTACAAAGCTTTTCACCCTCTGTTGAATCAGACATGGCTCAGTGAGAAGTGCTCTTATCTCTGAGGCAGAAGGTTGCAGGCTCAAGTCTCACTCCAGATGATGTTGTGGTTCTGTTCGCCGAGCTGGGAATTTGTGTTGCTGACGTTTCGTCCCCTGTCTAGGTGACATCCTCAGTGCTTGGGAGCCTCCTGTGAAGCGCTTCTGTGATCTTTCCTCCGGCATTTGTAGTGGTTTGAATCTGCCGCTTCCGGTTGTCAGTTCCAGCTGTCCGCTGCAGAGGTCGGTATATTGGGTCCAGGTCGATGTGCTTATTGATTGAATCTGTGGATGAGTGCCATGCCTCTAGGAATTCCCTGGCTGTTCTCCGTTTGGCTTGTCCTATAATAGTAGTGTTGTCCCAGTCGAACTCATGTTGCTTGTCATCTGCGTGTGTGGCTACTAAGGATAGCTGGTCGTGTCGTTTCGTGGCTCGTTGGTGTTCATGGATGTGGATCGTTAGCTGTCTTCCTGCTTGTCCCTAACTCAGGACAACACTACTATTATAGGACAAGCCAAACAGAGAACAGCCAGAGAATTCCTAGAGGCATGGCACTCATCCACAGATTCAATCAATAAGCACATCGACCTGGACCCAATATACTGACCACTGCAATGGACAGCTGGAACTGACAACCGGAAGCGGCAGATTCAAACCACTATAAATGCCGGAGGAAACACCACAGAAGTGCTTCACAGGAGGCTCCCAAGCACTGAGGATGTCACCTAGACAGGGGACGAAACGTCAGCAACACAAATTCTCAGCTCAGCGAACAGAACCACAAGAACAAGCACCCGAGCTACAAATCTTCTCACAAACTTTGATCACTCCAGGTGACTTAACCAGAAGAAGTCTAGGCTAGGACTTCAGGGCAGTCCTGATAGGATGCTGAATAGTTGAAGCTGTTGTCCTTCACGTGACATGTAAAATCAAGGACATGTCTGGCGTTTCAGCTGGATGTAACAGTTCCTATAGCCCTGTTACAAAGAATTGGGGATTGCTCCCTAGTGTCTTAACTAATATAACCATTTAATAAAACAGATGATTTGGTCATTATCACATTGTTATTTGTGGGAGGTGGCTATGAGCAAATTATAGCTGCTGTGTTTGTATATTATGTCAGTCAGTCACACTTGTAAAGTACTTGATTAACTATAAAGTGTTTTGGGATGTCTTTAGGTTGTGAAGAATGCTAAAAAATGCAAATTTTGTTTTAATGATATGACTTTCTTTTTCACTGAGTCTCCTACTTTCTCACTCACTCCTGGTCAAGATGGCAGCAAGAATAGGCTGCTCCAACTAGAGCTCCTCCACTCCTTCTGTTTCTTTCTCTTTTTCTCCCCCTTTGGTCTCTTAGACTTCTGTACTTGAGTAAACGTGACAATAAAATCTAAAATCTAAAATTTATACAATTTGTATTTATCTGAATAACACACAATAGGATATACATTTACATTTGAGCACAGTAGCTTTCAATTATGTGGCTGGTTGGGGAAAATGAGGGGAAACAACAGTGTCGGTCCATTTTTGTGCCTGTATTGATTGTTCTATCCAAACCAGAAACACAAAGTAGAGAAGGTGTATCCAATTAAAATGGTAATGAATAAGTGAGGTGACATATCAGTACAATTTTGCCAAACACTGAACATTGGTAAAACCAGCCTTGCTCGGAGGTGGCTTAAATTCAAATGGGTCATCAGAATGATTCAGATGATCAGATTTTATTGGAATGAATTCATACCTTTGTCTATCTGGTTGGCAACCAACCCATTTAAATTGAGCTTTAAGTGAGTCCTTGTCAGTTTGTTTTGTCTAAAGCTGAAAGTCTTTTTGCAACTCCATTAAGGCGCTGACATTGGTTTTCTGTTTCTTTTCCCATCCTGACACAAGTGAAAGCATTGCTAATAGCTCAATAAATAACATGCATACTGCTTTCCCTGGAAAATTCACTAAGGTCAGTTGATCAAAGTCCTGTTCCATGAGACTTGGATAGCATCTCCATTCAGATAGATATTCTTGACTATCTTTCTTTGCCCCAATCTCACACTTGTGTCAAAAACAGAAAAGCTCAGTAAGTCTGGCAGCATCTGTGGAGAGAAATCAGAGTTCAGGTTTCGGGTCCAGTGACCCTTCCTCTGAACCTCATGCTGTGACTCTCTTTCCAATGTTTTCATTGTGTTTCTGTCTTTCTCTCCATTGTTCTCTTATTGCTCTCTTATTGGTAAGCAACAACTTTGAGAAAGGCTTCCTTGTAAAAAGTTATTGGAAAAAACATTTGGATTTAGAAGAAACAAACTCACAAAGACTGACTCTCTAGCTCTGCTTGAGCGTCTGCATTACATGCAGAGAGCTGTCACATTCTGAGGATGCAGTCCACTCACACTACAATACTGTGGACTTATTAGAATTAGTTTTTTTTTAATTGCCCATGCTAATTATAAATACAATTGAAGTTTGGAAATGTTTTCATGCAATTTAAATTACATTCAATCTCACACTTTAATTTTGCATCCAGTCATAGCCTAGAGCTTAGAAAACCAATATGAAAAACCTTACAAAATTTGTATGAGTTAATTTTGCAACGTCAGATGCTGTCTCTTCAAAACTTATGGAATAATTTTACTCAAGTTAATTGCAGAACTATATAAATGTGTTTGATACAAATATGTCCTGGAGAGAGTATGGGCCAAGCATATTTCCCAAATGGGATAGTTCACAAATTATCACCTAACTTTGTAATGTTGATTTATAAAAAAGCATGCCATTAATGACTTTCATATTGCATTCATCAGGACAGATGCAAGAATAATAAATTTCAATGGAAACAATAATTTATACTGCATGAGAATAGAATTCTAAATTGTTGGTGAGTGGACTCTGACAGGTCAAGTGCAGCAGTTGCAATATTACATTTCTCTGTACACATTTTTAGCATAGGTAATAACCTGATGAATAAAAAAAACTTTCCAAGAGAACTTTGACTTGGTTTTTACATCAATTGTGAAAAAGACATTGTAGTTCAGGTCAATCAAAATTAGGTCAATCAGCAGATTTTCCCTGTTTCTAAGTATTTTTTGAGTAAAATTTCTATTGGTGTACTCATCAATTTTATGCTGGAAACTTGGTAGAAAATTGATAAATCAAGCCAAAATTGTACAGAGAGATTTGGACAGCTGCATTGGAAATTAAATCTTTATCCTTTACGAACTGAAAGTAAAATGATTCTTAAGTAACTCTAGAAAGGCAGTATTCCGTCATCAAATCACCCTTTACTTACACGTGCATAATAGTTGACACTGATCCAGCTCCATCAGAGCCAGCTCTCAGAGTGAACAGAACCTCTCACACTGTCAGCCAGGGCTTCCTGATCGGACCAGATTAACAACCCCAGTCAGCGAGCTCATATTACATGAGGTCCACCTGGCTAACCTCCTTACAATTACTGCTGATAACTCAGTCAACATATCAACTTCTCTAACCAACTTTGAATAATTCATGTTTATAGAGAGAGGCTGAACAGGCTGGGGCTGTTTTCCCTGGAGTGTCAGAGGCTGAGAGATGACCTAATAAAGGTTTATAAAATCATGAGGGGCATGGATAGGATAAATAGACAAAGTCTTTTCCCTGGAGTGGGGGGTGCAGGACTAGAGGGCATAGGTTTAGGGTGGCAGGGGAAAGATATAAAAGGGATCTAAGGGGCAACCTTTTCACTCAGAGGGTGGTACGTGTATGGAATGAGCTGCCAGAGGGAGTGGTGGAGGCTGGTACAATTGAATCATTTAAAAAGCATCTGGATGGGTATATGAATAGGAAGGGTTTGGAGGGATATGGGCGGGTGCTGGCAGGTGGGACTAGATTGGGTTGGGATATCTGGTCGGCATGGACAAGTTGAACCGAAGGGTTTGTTTCCATGCTGTACATCGCTATGACTCAATGATAAAAGACATTTTGAGTTCCTGTACAGGTTGCAAATGTAATGAAGAATGGCAGAGAGCTTTCTAAAATGCAAATGTAGAAATAAATTATTAAATACTCCTTTGGTGCTGAGAATCTAGATTGCAGGATAACGGGGTGAATAAAGTAGGTCATTGGTTAGGTATAGTAAATAGTTTAGGTTGGTATTCCACTTAATTTTCTTTTGAGGAGATGGTACAAACAAATGAATCATTTCCTAAAGAGATTATGTGATCATTTAATGTTCAATGTAGAGTTGATTGTAAATGAATAATGGGAAGAATAATCTTAATGTTAAAGTTATTACGTCTCATATCATATATTTCTTTCTTCTTTTGGGAATAATTTTGGGGATCTGAGCTGTTCTGTAAGTTTATAACATGAGTACCTAAACCATGCAGAGCCAAACTTGATCCATGAACTGATTGGACCTAGCTTATCTCAAAAGGAAAATGCCTCTGTGTTTTGGATTAGGTTTGACAAAGTTGACCATGGCCCTTGTCTTCAATCAGTAGTCAGTGGCCCCTGTTGAAAATGGGTGAAAAGTCTGATAACGTTGACCACTAAGATTCAATCATGAGTAATGATAAATTTGAAGACTTACCAAATAGTGACTGGTATCCAGGGAGTTGTACCCCAGGGAGAATCAACACCATAAGGAGAGAGCAAAATATTAGTAGGGAAACATTTGAGGATTATTCACATCAAATCATCACCATAAAAGACCCCACTTCAAAGAAAAGCAGTGGAGTTGATCTAGTGACCTGGCCAATATATATGAGGACCTCAAAAAGCATCAAAGAAACTGAGGATCTGGTCATTAATCACTGATGTTTATTGGAGTTTGCTATCCACAAATTGTCCACCACATATCACATTACATAACAGTGACTACATTTCAAAAGCTTCCCAAAGGAAATTTAGAATAGGTGACAAATTCTGGCCTTGCCCGTGATACTCACATGCCAATTCAAAATGAAAAAAAAATTGATTTGATGATAAAGCCCCTTGGGATGTGAACAGCTCTATGTAAGTGTAAGTTCTTTCTTACTTATTGTAGAATGGATTTATTAAAAACAAGAAAAGAGTTCAGAATCTGGTCCCTCATTGTGGTGTGCTGGCTGATCTCAGTTTGGGGTTGAGAGTATGTTGCTGGAAAAGCACAGCAGGTTAGTCAGCATCCAAGGAGCAGGAAAATCAACGTTTTGGGCCAGGACCCTTTATCAGGAATGATGGCCTCATTCCTGATGAAGGGCTCTGGCCCGAAACAGCAATTTTCCTGCTCCTCGGATGCTACCTGACCTGCTCTGCTTTTCCAGCAAGCAGACTGTCAACTCTGGTCTCCAGCACCTGCAGACCTCACTGCCTTCTGATCTCAGTTTGGGACCTAGTTATGGTGGTGCAGTTGGACCCTGGGCCAGAATAGGTAAATCAACCAGCCTGTCCTCTTTCCAATACCAATTTTGGAAAATGCCAACTGAAGATGTAACAGACAAAAGACCCAGGTTGAATTGACAATCTTCATGTATAGTATGTTGAGAACTTGGGTGGTGGTAGTGGACTGTGGCCAGAACGGTGGGATTGAACCATTTGAGTTAGTGACTTCAGGAATAGTGAAGGAGAAGTTTGTAGGGTGATAAAATAATACTCAACATAAAGAGTCCAGTGTTTCAGTTAGAATTGATTGATTCACTTTAGATTGAAGAAAAGGACATAAATGTCTTATTAATTCAAATGTAAATAGTCTTGTCTCTTAGTGCCCTTAGTGGTCAGATTCAATTGTGCTGGTAACATCTATGTTCCATGATTTCATAACTTGAGAAGGATGCTTTATAAAGAGGCCAGTTTAATTGGTTCTGTAGATGCAATCATGGTAATTTATTTTGTCGCAGACAATGTTTTACTGTGGAGATATTAGCCAGATGGCCCAGCCATTTGCAACCCAGGAACGAAACAGTATCTTTATTGTAAATGAATAAACAGTATTTATTGTGCATTTCCCATCACACTGTGATATCCCTCACATTTTACACCAGATAGTTTTCTTTGGCTCCTGTACTGAAGCATTAAAGGACTTTTTTTTTAACACTGTGACCAAATCCAACCTTGACTGGCAAGGAGAAAGCTGCTGACAGGTTTGGGATCTGTCCAGACCTTTTCTGAAAATTCTGTCAGCCAACTGTTTGACAGTATGCAAATATATGCAAATTCAGGACACTGATGAACACCTGCAGAAAGTGACCATCCCCGATTATAACTGTATCTCTATGTTATCAGTTTAAAATGCTGCTGAAGCTCTGTACGTCAGTTTTATTATTCATTCGTCAGCATAATGTTAATTTCCAGAAAAAAAACAGTCTCTTTGTCCTGGTGAGCCGCAGAGCACCATGTGGAGCTATAGGTGCCAGCAAAGTGAGATGGCTCTTTTCCAGCCCTTGTGAATCCTTCACACTGTCTGGGCCTCTGCTTGGCATGCAACCCCTTCTGCTAAGCCAGTGCCACCCAATGTAACCCTGAGGCCTGCACTGTTATACCAGCAGCTCCAGGTGCCTGTCTCTGAGCAGTCTGAATGGCCAGTAAGTCAGAGTCACATCAAAGGGAAAAATTTAACTCCTTCATTGGTATCAAATTATGCTCACTTTTGGAACTGAGCTCTATCTAAACAGCAAATTTATTTTATTAATTATAGAACATTCTGCTCAATCAATGGGATACTCCATTATATTCTTTATAAGTATCAATATGGTTGTAGGATGACGCATACAAATATTAGAAGTGAATTATGTAGTCATTATACGAGATAAGGACACATCTGTTTATTATACTGAAAAGCAGTTCCACCTAACCTTTCAGTTGGCCAGCAATTGCAGATATAAAGAACTATGTAAGTGCACTATGTTTAAAAATATCACCTCAAAATTAAAGGGAAATATACAATTGATATGAAAGAAAGAAGTGCAATTATATAGCATCTTTCACACTGTCAGATCTTTACAGCTCTAACTCAGTATTTTTGATTTGGTGATGAAAGATGAGGGTCAAGCTATTTGTGCATAGAAAAAACCCTCAATCAGAAATGTGTTGAGACCAGATGTTTGTATGACATCAAGATGGCATAAGTTTACTCCCAGTGAGTGGCAGATAAACTGGCTTTTCTTGAAGTTAAAAATCACATGATGCCAGGTTATAGTCCAACAGGATGTCATCATCCTAGGAAAAAGACTTTCACTGTCTACCCTACCTAATCCTCTGATCATCTTGTATGTCTCTATCAAATCCTTGTATTTTCAAATAAACTTGTTGGACTATAATCTGGTGTTGTGTGATTTTTAACTTTGTCCACCCTCGTCCAACACTGGCACCTCCACATCATGGCTTTTCTTGAAGGTGTTACAGTACAATACTTACTTCTATCTGTAAAAGTAAAGTTGCTATAGCTCTATCAGACTGAAGGACTGTTTTCTCATTAGGATCCATTGCCACGAGGATCAGGGCTGGGTCCACTGCTCTTCATCATTTATATAAATGATTTGGATGTGAACAAAGGAGATATAGTTAGTAAGTTTGCAGATGATACCAAAATTGGAGGTGTAGTGGACAGCAAAGAAGGTTACCTCAGAGTACAATGGGATCTCGATCAGATGGACCAATGGGCTAAGGAGTGGCAGATGGAGTTTAATTTAGATAAATGTGAGGTACTGCATTTTGGAAATGCAAATCAGAGCAGGACTTATACACTTAATGGTAAGGACCACATGGTAGGCTGTTGGAGAAAATGCGGAGGCATGGGATTGAGGATAATTTAGCAGTTTGGATCAGAAACTGGCTTTCTGAAAAAAAGCAGTGAGTGGTGGTTAATGGAAAATATTCAGCTTGGAGTCAGGTTACTAGTGGTGTGGCACAAGGATCTGCTTTGGGACCACTACTGTTTGTCATGTTTATAAATGACTTAGACACAGGCATAGGTGGATGGATTAGTAAATTTGCAGATGACACTAAAGTCAGTGGAGTAGTGGACAGTTTAGAAGAATGTTACAGATTGCAGGGGGACTTAGGTAAATTGCAGGATTGAGCTGAGAGGTGGCAAATGGAGTTCAATGCAGCTAAATGTGAGGTGATGTACATTGGGAAGAATAACAAGAAGGCAGAGTACTGGGTCAATGGAAAGATTCTTGGTAGTGTGGATGTGGCAGAGGGATCTTGGAGTCCATATACATAGATCCCTGAAAGTTGCCACCCAGGTTGATAGTGCTGATAAGAAAGCATACAGTGTGTTAGGTTTCATTTGTAGAGGGATTGAGTTCCGGAGCCACAATATTATGCTACAACTATACAAAATGTTAGTGCGGTCACACTTGGAATATTGTGTACAGTTCTGGTCACCATATTTCGGGAAGGATGTGGAAGAATTGGAAAAGGTGCAAAGGTTGTTGCCTGGTCTGGAGGGAGGGTCTTATGAGGAAAGGCTGAGAGACTTGGGTCTGTTCTTATTGCAAAGAAGAAGGCTAAGAGGGGATTTGATAGAGACATACAAGATGATCAGAGGATTAGATAGGGTAGACAGTGAAAGTCTTTTTCCTAGGATGATGACATCAGCTTGTACGAGGGGGCATAACTACAAATTTGGGGGTTATAGATTTAAGACAAATGTCAGAGGCAGGTTCTTTACTGTGGTAAGGGTGTGGAATGCCCTAACTGCAATGTAGTCAACTCAGCCACATTAGAGAGATTTAAACAATCCTTAGATGAGCACATGGATGATGATGGGATAGTGTAGGGGGATGAGCTGAGAATAGTTCACAGGTTGGTGGAAGATCGAGGGCCAAAGGACCTGTTCTGTGCTGTATTGTTCTATGTTCTATGTTCTATGTCCTGGGGAATGTTGCCGAACAAAGAGACCTTGGAGTGCAAGGTTGGTGAAAGTGGAGTCACAGGTAGATAGGGTAGTGAAGAAGGGGGCATAACTACAAATTTGGGGGTTATAGATTTAAGACAAATGTCAGAGGCAGGTTCTTTACTGTGGTATGCCCTAACTGCAATGTAGTCAACTCAGCCACATTAGGGAGATTTAAACAATCCTTAGATGAGCACATGGATGATGATGGGATAGTGTAGGGGGATGAGATGAGAATAGTTCACGGGTTGGTGCAACATCGAGGGCCAAAGGACCTGTTCTGCGCTGTATTGTTCTATGTTCTATGTTCTATGTCCTGGGGAATATTGCTGAACAAAAAGACCTTGGAGTGCAAGGTTGGTGAAAGTGGAGTCACAGGTAGATAGGGTAGTGAAGAAGGCATTTGCTATGCTTTCCTTTCTTGGACAGAGCTTTGAGATTGGAGTTAGGAGGTCATGTTGTGGCTGTACAGATATTGGTTAGGCTACTTTTGGAATATTGCATGCAATTCTGCTCTCCCTCCTATTGGAAAAATATTATGAAATTTGAAAGGGTTCAGAAAAGATTTACAAGGATGTTCTCAGGGTTGGAGGATTTGAGCTACTGGGAGAGGTTAAATAGGCTAGGCCTGTTTTCCCTGGAGCATCGGAGGCTGAGGGGTGACCTTATAGAGGTTTATAAAAACATAAGGGGCATAGATAGGAGAAATAGACAAGTCGTTTCCCTGGGGTGAGTGAGTTAGGAACTAGAGGGCATAGGTTTAGAGTGAGAGGGAAAAATTTTAAAAGGGACCTAAGGGGCAACTTTTTCACTCACGCAGAGAGTGGTGTGTGTATGGAATGAGCTGCCAGAGGAAGTGGTGGAAGCTGGTACAATTTCTGTATTTAAAAGGCATCTGGTTGGGTATATGAATAGGAAGGGTTTGGAGGGATTTGGGCCAAATGCTGACAACTGGGACGAGATCAGGTTAGGGTATCTGGCCAGCATGGACAAGTTGGACCGAAGAGTCTGTTTCTGTGCTGTACATCTTTATGACTCTATGATTCTAGAGAGAGAGAGAGAGACATCCTGGGTTTGGTTTAACCCGAGAATCACCATGTCTCAAGCAAGGGGAAAGGTTGAGAAGGAGAGTCCTTCATCACAAACCAGCTGTCCAGCCAAGTGAGCTAGCCAACTCCCTATAGAGCTGCTCTCTCATTAGAGGGAAATGATTATAAGAGATAGACAAATAGACTATGGTGGAGATTTTAGCTGCTTTCAGTAAACAGCCATCTTCTACTCAATTATTGGGAAATCGTGTCTCACAAACTTGATTGAGTGCTTTGGGGATGTGACCAAGAAGATGGATGAGGGCAGAGTGGTAGATGTTGTCTATGTGGATTTTAGTAAAGCCTTTGACAAAGTTCTGCATGGTAGACTGGTTCGTAAAGTTAGACCTCATGGGGTTCAGAGAGAGCTCAACAATTGGATACTAAATTGACGGTAGGAGATAGCGGGTGGTGGTAGAGGTTCATTTTTCAGACTGAAGGCCTTTGACCACTAGCATCGGTGCTGGGTCCATTATTGTTTGTCATTTATATAAATGATTTGAATGAGAAAGAAAATTAAGAAGTTTAATAAGTTTGCAGGTGACACCAAAATTAGTGGCATAATAGACAGTGAAGCAAGTTATCCAAGATTACAAAGGCATCTTGATCAATTGGCCCAATGGGCTGAGGAGTGGCAGATTGGAGTTTAATTTGAATAAATGCGAGGTGTTGCATTTTGGTAAGATGAACGAGGGCAGGACTTATAAAGTTAATGGTAACCCTGGGGTGTGTTGTAGACGAGAGACACTTAGGGGGTTCAGCTAGATAGTTCATTGAAAGTGGTGTCACAGAAAGACAGAGTGGCAAAGATGATATTTGGCACACACCTTCATTGCTCAGAACATTGAGCAGAAGGGTTTGGACATCATGCTGCAGTTATACACGATGTTGGTGAGGCCACATTTGGAGTACTGCATGCAGTACTGGTTGTATTGCTATAGGAAGGATATTATTAAATTGGAGAGAGTGCAAAAACAAATTGCAAAGATGTTACCAGGACTGGAGGGTTTGTGTTCTCAGGAGATGCTGTATAAGCTGGGACTTTTTTTCACTGGAGTGTAGGACATTGAGGGGTTTATAAAATCATGAAAGGAATAGATAAGTTGAATAGCAAAGATCTTTCCTCTAGGGTTGGTATGTATAAAACTAGAGGGATTTTTTTAAGGGACCTGAAGGGCAACTTTTTCATACACAGAGTGGTTTGATAATGGAATGAACTGCCAGAAGAAGTGGTACATGTAGGTACAATTGCAACATTTGGGCGGGTAAATGAATAGGAAGAATTTCAAAGGATATGGGTGAAATGCAGACAAGTTGGACTAGTGTTGTTTGGGAGACTTGGACAGCATGGACAAATTAGACTGAAGGTTTTGTTTCCGTATTGTATAATTCTATGATCTGATTGGCAAAGGCAAATTCAGCAACACAGGTTTACTCACTTGCTGTCTCCTTCAATCCAGGAGAAAGGAACATTGACAGAATAAATCTGGCAGCAAAGAGAGACCTCAAGCTTTTTGCAGCAGCCTAGAACAAACTGTACATAGCAGCTTCATCTCCAAAAACCCAACTTCGGCAATGGAAAGCAAAACCTAAAACCCTGGGTCTGTAGGAGCCTGACTCTACCCATTCATGCATCTTTTGTCTAATTTTTTTTAAAAATGCTGTTTACTTTGCTTTCCATGGAGCAGACATCTCAACACTGGGTTGAACTGATGATATTATGGCTTTAAGAGGTGTGTTTTCTCCTTTTTAATGAGGAAAGGTTGTGACAGAGTACTAAGCAGTCTGCTCCAAAGCCAATAAAGTAAACAGATTGTGAGGCCTTGGAATTTTTCTTTTGGAGTTGGAACAATAGAAACAGCCTGAATGGGTATGGTCAAGCTCCCATGATTTTTTTTACTTTTAGCCTTCAGTAGCTGTTGTTGGGGTCTTGAAGCTGGATGTAGAAGCTCTTATTCCTCTCTCTGTTACAGCTAAAAGCTGGGGTTCTCTTCCTCCTTCTACAACTATATGTGAGACCATCTATTTTACTGAACTTGTCTTTACCAAGTGTGTGTTTATGGGATGTTCCTATATTGGAACAGTTAATCAGTAGTAATCAATACATTTTGATTGAGTTACAGTTAAGCCAATTCTTTCTTTTTGTTTTAATTACAGTGTATGAATAAAGTGTGTTTTGTTTCAAATCTGGTAGTTTGATCAGTCAAATTGTATTCAAAAACAGCACTTTACATTTTACTTTAAATAAGAAAAAGTAAGGTTCCAGACTACCTTCTTAATAAATTTTGAGTTGGTTCGGTCTGGTCCAAAACATTGACAATAACACTCTTCAAGAGAAACAAGACAAAACAAATTTCCCTTAAAGTCATGTATTGTCACAGTTGGCAGAAAAAAATAAAAATTAAGTGTACATTGTAAATGGTGAGACATTGCAGAGCTTAGAAATTCAGATGGATCTGGGTGTCTGAGTGCATGAATCACAAAATGTTAGTATGCTGAGTACTCCATTTACTTGTGTTACAAAGTGGTATAGCAAAGCTAATAGAATGCTTTGATTTATTGTGAGGGGAATTGAATACAAAAGTAGGGAGGTTATGCTACTGTTACATAAGGCACTGGTGAGACCAAATCTGGAATACTGCGTGTACTATTGGTCAATGTATTTAAGGAGGGTTGTAAATGAGTTGGGGCTGTTCAGAGAAGGACTAATATCTGTAATAGTCAGGTTGTCTCGTGAGGAAAGGTTGGACAATCTAGGCTTGTCTCGACTGGGGTTTAGAAGAGTAACAAATGGCTAAATGGAACGTATAAAATCCTGAAGAGTTTTGACAGGGTAGATGTGGAGATGACATTTCCTCTTCTGGGAGACTCTAGAATTAGGGGTCACTGTTTAAAAATCAGGATTGTCCATTTAAAACACAGATTAGGCAGAAGAATTTCTTTCAGATGATTGTGAATCCTTAGAACTCTCTCCTTGAAAGGCTGACGGAAGCTGAGTACTTAACTAATTTTAAAGCAGAGGGAAATAGATTTTTGTTAAACACGGTGTTGACTAGAAATCTCCACAGAAACGTGGAATGATATTTGGGGAACTCTCTCCTTGAAAGGCTGACGGAAGCTGAGTACTTAACTAATTTTAAAGCAGAGGGAAATAGATTTTTGTTAAACAAGGGGTTGAAAGGTTATCAGAGGTAGGTGGGAATATAGGTTAAGGTTACAATCAGATCATCCATGTTCTTATTGAATGGCAGTGAAGGCTCAAGAGGCTGAATGTCCTACTCCTGCTCCTGATTTACTTGATTGACATTTGTTTGATTGAACACAAGGAGGTATCTATGTTAAAATTGAATTCAGAACATTTATCCTTATCAACTTCAGTAAAATGACATCTGAAATCAGGAGTGCCGATTACTGTTTCATTTGTCAGTGTCATAGTGTTAGTGTTGTGGTGGTCTTTGGATGCACATTTTGAACAAAGTGGCTCCCTTGTCCTGTAAAGAATTCAGTTGGGAAAACATGAATTCAGAGCCATATGTTTCCCTTCAGCTCTTGCATGATTTAACTGTCACTATTGTACTTTTGTATACATTCTTTATGTATGGTCATCTAGAGATAAAGTATATATGGCAAACCCAAGATGCTAACATGTTACAAATTAATTTATCTCTACAACCGTCCAACCTTCAGGAGATTAACATTTTCTAAAGTTTATTTCTGAACAAATCTATGTTTTTATCATATGCAAGAGTTATTCCTGCCATTTACATTTACTGGGTTCACCACCTGTTCCACACTGTGCCTTGGAGGTAGGTGCCATTTTTGCCATGAAATATGAAGTAGCATGGATGAACCACATTGATTTAGCCCATGGAAAATATTTGTTCCAAATTCCCCATTGCCATCATGCCTTGGATATAACTCAGATAATTATGCCTTCCTATGTGTACTACCTTACTTGCTATAGCCTTAGTAACATTTATAGAACATAAGTCATGGGAGCAGGAGTAGCAACTCAGCCTTTATATCCTGCTTCACCATTTAATACGATCACGGCCTTATGCCCGAAACGTCGATTCTCCTGTTCCCTGGATGCTGCCTGACCTGCTGCGCTTTTCCAGCAACATATTTTCAGCTATAACTCAGATAATTATGCCTTCCTATGTGTACTACCTTACTTGCTATAGTCTTAGTAACATTTATAGAACATAAGTCATGGGAGCAGGAGTAGGCAACTCAGCCTTTATATCCTGCTTCACCATTTAATACGATCACGGCTGATCTCATCTCAGCATCAACTCCACTTTCCTGCACAATCTCCATAACCCATTCTTATTAAATATCTGCCTATCTCCTCCTTAAATTAATGTTACTTGTTCCATATATGATTTTTTTGAAACATGTAATTTATTAGGTACATTTTACTGAGTATTCCATTTACTTGTGTTACAAAAAGAAGACATGGGAGCACAACTAGATCATTCAGCCCATCAGGTTTGTTTTGTCTTTCAGTGAGGTCATGGTTGATCTAAAAATCAACTCCACTTTTCTGCCTTTTCCCCATGATTCCCTTGCTGATTAAAAATCTGTCTAACTCAACCTTGAATATACTTAATGATGCAATCTTAACAACCTCTATAGTAAATAATTCTAAAGATTCACTGTCCTATAAAAGAAGAAATTCTTCTTCATCACTATCTTAAATGTGTCTTTTACTGAGATCATGCCTTCTGATTTTAGACTCTTCTACAAGGGGAAACAACCTTTCTGCATGTGTCTTGTCAACTCCTCTAAGAATCTTATTATGTTTCAATAAGGTCTCAATCTTCTACATTCCAGCAAGTACAGGCCTATTCTACCCAACTCGATGATCTAGCTCATGCTCCACATGTTGTAGTTAGAAAGTATGTTTTTGGTTTAGGAAATAGGGTTTAACTCATAGCAAATGGGAAATCTAGTGTACTTAAATGGTTGGGGTAATTTTGCTTTGAGAGATTGTTCATTTTTACTAAATAAAACCAGAAAAGAAGAGACTATATATTTTGGGAGTTAGAGCTAAATTAGTTTAAATGCATTCAGTATATTCTGAAAGGCGGGACATATTAACCTAGAACAGGCTATAGAACATAAAACAATACAGCGCAGAACAGCCCCTTCGGCCCACGATGTTGCGCCGACTTGTTAACTATTCTCAGCTCGTCCCCCTACACTATCCCAAAATCATCCATGTGCTTATCTAGGATTGTTTAAATCTCCCTAATGTGGCTGAGTTGACTACCTTAGCAGGTAGGGCATTCCACATCCGTACCACTCTCTGCATAAAGAACTTGCCTCTGACATCAGTCTTAAATCTATCACCCCTCAACTTGTAGTTATGCCCTCGCGTACAAGCTGACGTCATCATCCTAGGAAAAAGACTTTCTCTGTCTACTCTATCTGATCCTCTGATCATCTTGTATGTCTGTAACAAATCCCCCCTTAGCCTTCTTCTTTCCAATGAGAAAAGACCCAAGTCTCTCAGCCTTTCCTCATAAGACCTTCCCTCCAGACCAGGCAACATCCTGATAAATCTCCACTGCACCTTTTCCAATGCTTCCATATCTTTTCTGTAATGGGGCGACCAGAACTGTACACAATATTCCAAATATGGCCATACTAATGTTTTGTATAGTTGCAGCATGATATTGCGGTTCTGGAACTCAATCCCTCTACCAATGAAACCTAACACACCGTATGCCTTCTTGACAGCAGTGTCCACCTGGGCGGCAACTTTCAGGGATCTATGTATATGGACTCCAAGATCCCTATGCACATCTCCAGACCAGGCAACATCCTGATAAATCTCCACTGCACCTTTTCCAATGCTTCCATATCTTTTCTGTAATGGGGCGACCAGAACTGTACACAATATTCCAAATGTGGCCACACTAATGTTTTGTATAGTTGCAGCATGATATTGCGGTCTGGAACTCAATCCCTCTACCAATGAAACCTAACACACCATATGCCTTCTTGACAGCAGTATTCACCTGGGTGGCAACTTTCAGGGATCTATGTACATGGACTCCAAGATCCCTATGCACATCCAAACTTCAAAGAACCTTTCCATTGACCCAGTACTCTGCCATCCTGTTATTCTTCCCAAAGTGCATCACCTCACATTTAGCTGCATTAAGCTCCATTTGCCACCTCTCAGCCTAATTCTGCAGTTTATCCAAATCCCCCTGCAACCTGTAACATTCTTCCAAACTGTCCACTACTCCACCGACTTTAGCGTCGTCTGCAAATTTACTAATCCATCCACCTATGCCTGCATCTAAGTCATTTATAAAAATGACAACAGCAGTGTCCCAAACCAGATCCTTGTGGAACACCACTAGTAACTGGACTCCAGAATGAATATTTTCCATCAACTACCACTCGCTGCCTTCTTCCAGAAAACCAGTTTCTAATCCAAACTGCTAAGTCACCCTTGATTCCATGTCTCTGCAGTTTCTCCATCAGCCTATCATGTGAAACCTTATCAAAGGCTTTACTGAAGTCCAAGTATACCACATCAACTGCCCTACCATCATCTACATGCTTGGTCACCTTCTCAAAAAACTCAATGAGGTTTGTTAGACATGACCTGCCCTTGACGAAACCATGTTGACTATCTGAAATCAAATTGTTGCTTGCTAGATGATTATAAATCTTATCTCTTATAATCCTTTCCAAAACCTTTCCCAAAACAGATGTAAGGCTCACTGGTCTATAATTACCTGGGTCATCCCTTCTTGAACAAGGGCACAACATTTGCAATCCTCCAGTCCTTCGGTACTAAACCCGTAGACAATGACGACTCAAATATCAAAGCCAAAGGCTCTGCTATCTCCTCCATAGCTTCCCAGAGAATCCTCGGATAAATCCCATCTGGCCCAGGGTATTTGTCTACATTCACTCCTTCTAGAATTGATAACACCTGTTTGTAACTAACCTCAATCCTTTCTAGTCTAATATCTCATACCTCATTCTTCTCCTCTACAATATTCTCCTTTTCCTGGGTGAACACTGATGAGAAATGTTCATTTAGCACCTTTCCAATCTCTACAGAGTCCACACTCAACTTCCCACTTCTGTCTTTGACTGGCTCTATTCCTACCCTAATCATCCTTTTATTCCTCACATACCTATAGAAAGCTTTAGGGTTCTCCTTTATTCTATTTGCTAAAGACTGCTCGTGTCCTCTCTTTGCTCTTCTTAACCTCTTTGCTCTTTAAATCTTTCCTAGCTGATCTGTAACTCTCTATCGCCTCATCTGAACCATCTTGCCTGATCAACGCATAAGCCTCTTTCTTCTTCTTAACAAGAGATGCAATTTCTATAGTAAACCACAGTTCCCTTACCATAGTTGCCTGACAGGGACATAGCTATCAAGGACATGTAATATCTGTTCCTTAAACCATCTCTACATTTCAATTGTCTGCATCCCCTGCATTTTGCTACCCCATTCTATGCATCCTAATTCTTGCCTAATCGCATTATAATTACCCTTGCCACATCGATAACTCTTGACCTACGGCATGTACCAATCCCTTTCCATCGCTAAACTAAATGTATTTTCAGGAAGTTCGGTGGACTTTAAAGGTTTTCTGGTTTCAGTTTATATCTGTGTTTTCCAAAAGAGGTAATGCAGTTACACTTTGAAGCTGAGAATGTAATGAATCAATAGGTACCTCTAGACAATGGATGTGTTGTGGTTAACAGGTTCCAGGCAATCAGGGATTGTGAGAAATCCTCGGAAGTGAGAAGACAGCAAAATGTTACTAAATGCTTTGAAAGCAATGAAAATTCATAGGAGGTGTCTCCATACAGCTAAAATTATGATGATTGGCTTGAGATGTTGAGGGATCATTGACATTCCAAGAGTTGTGTGGTAGTTGGGAGTGGCAATGAAGGAAGACCAAAAGCATTGTTTGCTTGTTAGAATTGAAAAAAAAAACCTAGATTTCAGAGAAATCTGGAATGGTGCCAGCTTAATGAAGCTAGCTGTCAAAAGAGGTGGAATTGTCGTGTGAGTAGGGGGTGGAGTATAGCCTTTTGAAATCAGGAGAGTGTAGTCATAGAAAAAGAAATCAAATCACCAGGAGGGGAACAGTTTTTGGAGATAACCTAGGCTGAAGTGATGTTTAATGGAAGTCAGAAGCTAGATCTTTTAAAGTGAAGATTTGAGATCTTTTGCAAAGACAACATAACATCAATGAGATTTCATGATGCCCAGTGCCATGAACATCTGGGTGGGATCTGTCTTGAATGCATGCTGTCAAGACAAGTCAGATCTCAGAGTGAATTCTGACTTGATAGATCACAAGTTTTATTTTTATATTTTGGTTATTGCAGTGGTTGGTCACTAAACATAGTCACATGGGGCTGCCAATGATCTTTCCACAAAAATTTACTATACTAAAAAAGAAACATTCAGCTATATGTTTGACAATTTAGAAATATCTTAATGTAAACAGCAAAAAAAGGTTCATTTACTCCTTTCTTAGCAATTCTTTGAGGACACTCGACTGTAGACAAATATCACTTCAATTTTCACTTCTTAATTTCTTTTGAAACTGCTGAGATTGCAAGCATTTCATTTTGGTGACTTTCTATACATTTACTAGATGTAAGTCTCTCCAAACCTGAGATGTATAGACTGTGGGGCGGCACGGTGGCGCAGTGGTTAGCACTGCTGCCTCACAGGTGACTCTCTGTGTGGAGTTTGCACATTCTCCCCGTGTCTGCGTGGGTTTCCTCCGGGTGCTCCGGTTTTCTCCCACAATCCAAAAAAAAATGTGCAGGTTANGGGTGGGTTACGCTTCGGCGGGTCGGTGTGGGCTTGTTGGGCCGAAGGGCCTGTTTCCACACTGTAAGTAATCTAATCTAATCTAATCAGCTACTTCACTGAGTTTTCCAAACTGAATGTTTAAAATAAAAACCTGCCTATTTAAACCACTAAAGCAATCTTAAGACATCCTCCCAACTCTAAAAGCCAGAATTGATACAAATGAACCTACTCTTCTGTTGGTATGAAGCTGTTCTTCTCTGCAGAAACCTAATTGTGGATCTGATCAATGATACTATACATAATAAAAATTGAAATTTGTAAATATGCAATCAATTAACTCCTCAGGTAGCTTATCTAGTCATTTAGCTTAAGTTAAAGCTTTTGTGGCAACGATGGTAATAACCTATCCTGTAACCTTACATTTACCATGGCTAACCCATCTAGCTTGCACATCCCTGGACACTATGGGCAGTTTACCATGGCCAATCCACCTAACCTGCACATCTTTCGACTATATATAGTAGATTGTTTTCCTGTTCTAAACTTTTTATATTAAAGTTTATTCAGTTTATTCAAAAACAATGGAATCTTTTGACTTTATTCTCTTTTTGAGTATCTGGTAGCTCAAACTCTGACTACTTTAAATAAAAAAAAAAATGGTTGTTAGTCAGACTGCAGCATAAGTAAGTCTAATCAGAAACCAAATCACTTTAACAAGGAGATCAAATTATCTGTTGATGCAGTTACTACCTTTATACCGTTTGACTCACCTTCCTGTACTTAAAGCTTCCTCATGTTTTCCTTAGCACAGATTTTGATAAAATATCAATGCCCTGAAATGTTTATCTTTGATCCTCATTCCACAAATATTGTTCTATCTGTTGAGTATTTGCAGTATTTTCTGTTTTGTTTTAGTTTCAAATTTCCAGCAGCAGTACTTTGAAGCAGAATTTTGTTGTGAATAAGGGATAATGTTGGTCAGGCAACCAGGGAAACTCCACTGGTCATTTTCAAATCACAACATAGCATCTTTCTTCTGAGAGGGATGACAGGATTTAAGGTTTTATTTGCAAGATATAAAAGCAACACCAAGTACTACAAATCACTGTTTGGCTATATTAAGTACTCAGGCTGTTTCAAGGTTCACATACGTTGCTATAAAAAAGGACAGCTGAGAATTTAATTATTGTATCAAATTTAACAAAGCCTTCAGTCCTGCCCTGTCCTATCATGACCTTAGATGCACCTCTGAAAATAGACCAAGAAGCCTGTGTTGGTCATTTAATCCTGTTGCTCTTTTGAGCATATGTTCACATGCCACTCAGTCCAAGACCTTTTGTTTAATCAAAATTCTACAAGATAGTCAAATCAGTGACCGCGGAAGTTTAAACATAGCTTCAAAGTAGGGATACAGTGTCACATTTTGATATTCACTGATCTTGTCTATTCAGATATGTTTTAAATTTAATCAGAAGCCACTGTCAGCAGGTAACAGAAATCCACAGAAATCTGAGTCAAAAGCACTGAACGATTTGGCAGAAATCCTTGGAAGCTTAATGTAGCTAAGTGCAAACTCAGAGTCATAGAGTCATAGACATGTACAACATGGAAACAGACCATTCGTTCCAACTCATCCATGTTGACCACATAGCCCAACTCAATCTAGTCCCACCTGCCAGCACCCGGCCCATATCCATCCAAACCCTTTCTATTCATATACCATCTAGATGCCTTTTAATTGTTGCAATTGTACGAGCCTCCACCACTTCCTCTGGCAGCTCATTCCATACACGTACCATCCTCTGTATGAAAATGTTGCTCCTTACGTCTCTTTTATATCTTTCCCCTCTTACCCTAAACCTATGCCCTCTAGTGCTGGACACCCCCACCCAAGGGAAGAGACTTTGTCTGTTTATCCTATCCATGCCCCTTATGATTTAATAAACCTCTATAAGGTCACTCTTCAGCCTCCGACATTCCGGAGCAAACAGCCCCAGCCTATTCAACCTCTCCCTATAACTCAAATCCTCCAACCCTGGCAACATCCTTGCTTGTAAATCTTTTCTGAACCCTTTCAAGTTTCACAACATCTTTCTGATAGGACGGAGACCAGAAATGCATGCAATATTCCAAAAGTGGCCTAACCAACACCCTGTGCAGCTGCAACATGGCCTCCCAACTCCTGTATTCAATACTGACCAATAAAGGAAAGCATACCAAATGCCTTCTTCACTAGCTTATCTACCTGCGACTCTACTTTCAAGGAACTATGAACCCGCACTCCAAGGTCTCTTTGTTCATAGCATCTTACCATTAAGTGTATATGTCCTGCTAAGATTTGCTTTCCCAAAGTGCAGCACCTCGCATTTATCTAAATTAAACTCCATCTGCCACTCCTCAGCCCATTGGTCTATCTGATCAAAATCCCATTGTAATCTGACGTAACCCTCTTCGCTGTCCACTACACCTCCAATTTTGGTGTCATCTGCAAACTTACTAACTATACCTCTTATGATCATGTCCAAATTATTTATATAAATGAAGAAAAGTAGTGGACCCAGTATCGAACCTTGTGGCACTCCACTGGTCACAGGCCTCCAGTCTGAAAAATAACTCACCACCTCCACCCTCTGTCTTCTACCTTTGAGCCAGTTCTGTATCCAAATGGCTAGTTCTCCCTGTATTCGATGGGCGGCACGGTGGCACAGTGGTTAGCACTGCTGCCTGGCAGCGCCAGAGATCCGGGTTCAATTCCCGACTCAGGCGAACGACTGTGTGGAGTTTGCACGTTCTCCCCGTGTCTGCGTGGGTTTCCTCCGGGTGCTCCGGTTTCCTCCCACAGTCCAAAGATGTGCAGGTTAGGTGAATTGGCCATACTAAATTGCCCGTAGTGTTAGGTAAGGGGTAAATGTAGGGGTATGGGTGGGTTTCGCTTCGGCGGGTCGGTGTGGACTTGTTGGGCCGAAGGGCCTGTTTCCACACTGTAATCTAATCTAATCTAATCTAATCTAACCTTGCTAACCTTGTCGAATGACTTACCAAAGTCCATATAGATCACATCTACTGCTCTGCCCTCATCAATCTTCTTTGTTACTTCCTCAAAAAACTCAATCAGGTTTGTGAAACATGATTTCCCATCACAAAGCCATGTTGACTATCCCTAATCAGCCCTTGCTTTTCCAAATACATGTACATCCTGTCCCTCAGAATTCCCTCCAACAACTTGCCCACCACAGATGTCAGGCTCACTGGTCTATAGTTCCCTGGCTTGTCCTTACCACATTTCTTAAATAATGGCTCTACATTAGCCAACCTCCAGTCTTCTGGCACCTCACCTGTCACTATCAGTGATACAAATATCTCAGCAAGGGCCCAGCAATCACTTCCCTAGCTTCCCACTGAGTTCTAGGGTACACCTGGTCAGGTCCTGGGGGTTTATCTACTTTTATGCATTTCAAGACATCCAAAACTTCCTCCTTTGGAATATGGACATATTTCAAGATGTCACCATGTATTTCCCTACAATCTATATCTTCCATGTCTTTTTTCATAATAAATACTGATGCAAAATACTCATTTAGTATCTCTACCATCTCCTGCGGCTCCACACAAAGGCCACCTTGCTGATCTTTGAGTGGCCCTATTCTCTCCCTCGTTCTTTTGTTCTTAATGTATTTGTAAAAACTGTTTGGATTCTCCTCAACTTTATTTGCCAAAGCTATCTCATGTCCCCTTTTTGCCCTCCTGATTTCCCTCTTAAGTATACTCCTACTGCCTTTATACTCAGGATTCATTTGATCTATCCTGTCTATACCTGACAAATGCTTCCTTCTTTTTCTTAACCAAACCCTCAATTTCATTAGTCATCCAGCATTCACTATATCTATCAGCCTTTCCTTTCACCCTAACAGGAATATACTGTCTCTGGACTCTCATTATCTTATTTCTGAAGGCTTCCCATTTTCCAGTTATCCCTTTACCTGCAAACATCTGCTCCTAATCAGCTTTTGAAAGTTCTTGCCTAATACTGTCAAAATGAGTCTTCCTCCAATTTAGAACTTCAACTTTTAGATCTGGCCTATCCTTTTCCATCACTATTTTAAAACTAATAGAAATATGGTCGCTGGCCCAAAGTGCTCCCCCTTTGACACCTCAGTCACCTGCCCTGCCTTATTTCCCAAGAGTAGGTCAAGTATTGCATCTTCTCTAGTAGGTACATCCACATACTGACTCAGAAAATTTTCTTGTACACTCTTAACAAATTCCTCTCCATCTAAACCCTTCACACAAAGTCCCAGTCTATGTTTAGAAAGTTTAAAATCCCCTACCATAACCATCCTATTATTCTTACAAAAAGCTGAGATCTCCTTTCAAGTTTGTTTCTCAATTTTCCTCTGACTATTAGGGGGTCTATAATACAATCCCAATAAAGTGAACATCCCTTTCTTATGTCTCACTTCTGCCCAAATAACTTTCCTGGATGTATTTCTGGAAGTATCCTCCCTCAGCACAGCTGTAATGCTATCCCTTATCAAAAATGCCACTCCCCCTCCTCTCTTGCCTCCCTTTCTATCCTTCCTGTAGCATTTGTATCCTGGAACATTAAGCTGCCAGTCCTGACTATCCCTGAGCCATGTTTCTGTAATTGCTATGATATCACAGTCCCATGTTCCTAACCATGCCCTGAGTTCAACTGCTTTCCCTGTTAGGCCCCTTGCATTGAAATAAACGCAGTTTAATTGATCAGTCCTACCTTGTTCTCTGCTTTGTTTCTACCTGCCCTGACTGTTTGACTCGCTTCTTTTCTCAACTGTACCAGTCTAAGATTGATCTCTTTCCTCACTATCACCCTGGGTCCAACCACCTTCAACCCCCCCATGCCAGTGTATTAGTCCCCTTCCAATTCAGGTGCAATCTGTCCTTCTTGTACAGGTCACTTCTACCCCCGAAGAGATTCCAATGATCCAAAAATGTGAATCCTTCTCCCATACACCAGCTCTTCAGCCATGCATTCATCTGCTCTATCCTCCTATTCCCACCCTCACTAGCTCGTAGCACCGGGAATATTCCAGATATTACTGCTCTCGAGGATCTCCTTTTTAAATTCCTGCCTAACTCACTATATTCTCCCTTCAGAACCGGATCCTTTTTCCTTCCTATGCATATAATGACCTCGTACTGATCCCTCTCCCCCTCAAGAACATTCTGCACCCTCTGAGACATCCTTGATCCTGGCACCAGGGAGGCAAAGCACCATTCCGGTTTATTTGTCGCTGGCCACAGAAATGTCTGTCTGTTCCTTGGACTAAAGAGTCCCCTAACACAATTGATCTCTTGGAACCCGACGTACCCCTCATTACATTAGAGCCAGTCTCGATCCCATAAACTACTCTGTTTGTGCTACATTCCCCTGAGAATCCATCCACCCCCTACATTTTCCAAAACAGCATACATGTTTGAAATGGGGATAGCTACAGAAGAGTCCTGCACTACCTGCCTACCTCTCTTACATTTCCTGGAGTTAACCCATCTACGTGACCGCTTTTCTCCCTTCCTATAACTGCCATCTTGTAAATTTCTTATTGTCTCTAACTTTCTCTCCAACCGATCCACTTGATCTGATAGGATTTGTAACCAATGACATTTATTGCAGATATAATCCTCAGTAACCCGTGAACTCTCTCAAAACTCCCACATCTGCCAAGAAGAGCTACTAAGGGCCATTTTTGCTTCTTTCAATCTACAGACCCAGAAAATAGCACTGTCTTATTCCTCCACAAAATTCTGCTCCAAGCTAAATTAATACTTATGGCTTATATTTTTAAGTTTAGTCAAGAGAGATCTCTCAATTACACATATAATCAAGAAAGAACCCACTCTACTTGGTACTGCAGACTTATAGCAAGGCCACACCTAAAACTAATTCATTTATCTGTTTCTGTGCTGTGACCTCTCCCAAACACCGTCCTCCAAGATCAGTTGTGAACTTCACTGTTGGTTAATTTTTCCAGATGCACTCCGATGTCCAGCGTTACATAAATTCAACAGCAAAGGCATAATTGCGCAGGTTCACAGCTGTGTCAGTTAGCAGTGTAGGTTTCTTTCTTGAACTTAAAGGACAAAAGCGCATGGAATATTTCTATATCCTAGCCTCAGGTAAAACCAACTTCATGGCACAACACTTGTGTGTCAGCTGTTATTGCAATTACTTACCGTCACACAGTATTGGTAAAATGAAATACTAATATAGCCTCATGATATAGACTGAAAGATTTCAACAATAGTCACACATTATTTTAAGATGGCATTAAAAAGTGTAGCAGTTACAATTTGTCCTAAAACAAATTCTGTGATTCATGATAACTGAGCCCACCATATCAATAAATTTAATTAACTAATTTCGAATGATAATATAGCCCATAATTCATTTTCAATTATCTTGAACATTTTTTTCCAATTCATTCATGGGGTGAGGTAATCACTGGCCATCCCAGAGGGAAATTAACATTCAACCACATTGCTGTCATATGGAGTCACATATAATCTAATGATAACTCAGAGTGAAGCTTCCTTCCTGAAATAACTCCACAGAGGCCAGTATCCCTCATTAAGTCACCCTTATTTACACATGCATAGTACTTGACACTGGTCCACTTGACATCTCAGAGCCAGCTCTCAGAGTGAAGAGAACACCCCTGTTTATATCTGTCAGCCAGGACTCCCTGACTGTCCAAGGTTAACAGCCCCAATCAGAGAACTTTTATTTCATGAGGTCCACCTCGCTGACCTCATTTCAATCATGATACTTCCCTAAAGGACATTAGTGAACCAGATGAGTTTTCCCAACAATCAGCAATGGTTTTATGGTCATTATTATTTTTTTAATTGAATTCAAATTCCTACCAACTGCTGTGGTGGAACAATGCAACAGAACATATGTATCCTAATATCTAAATGTTTTGACAAAGTGATATAAAATAATAATCACCCATGAAAGAACGGTGGCAAATAGCTCTAATAAAATAGAGAAATGTATATTTGCTACACTTGATCACAATTTTATCACATGCTGATCATTTCGGCTTCTTTTAGAAGGTAAGGGGAAGCAATTGAATTCATTTCCCACCATTCAAATGGGTCAGAATATCTTGTTGGGTTATAAATGATATAACTTAGGTAATATAATCAAAGAAAATATAGATTTATTGATTAATATTTTAACTTCATTTTTGGTTATTAAGATAAATGTGGCATTAGTATTCGTTTATTGACACTATCAATTACATTAATTGCTCCATCGACTTTATGAATTGTAAACTTACAAACAATTGTAATACTGATCTGGCATTCACTAATCCAAATGAATTATCAACATTGCTAAAGGTTATTAAAACTGTAATAATAAAATCTAGAGCCGGAAACATCTCAGTGATAATCCAAGCTCGGCTATGACCCATTACTCTGAAGCTGTACTGACCAGTGAAAGAACTTGCCCTTCCTCAGTTGAGAGAAAGTTGATGGGTCATTTAATTACACTTCCTCCTGTATCGTCACTGAAAAGAAATAATCCAACCGTTCCTGAGATCTGCCTGTTGTTCACCCCAATGACACCCAGTAAAGGTTCAAGAGTTCAGGATTCAGGTCTCTGTCACCATAATTTTTAGTCCAGACTCCACAAAAGCACTCTGATTCTGGATGTAAACTTTCTACTATCTCCAACCAAAGCTGTGAAAGTATTATTATCAAAGCATTTATATGTTTAACAGCATACTGATTTAATCTGGAATTTGCAGATAGATTGTCCCTGCCACAACATTTGCAGTATCACTCAACATATGTAAGTTCAGCAAAATCTACCTTTGTCTCTCTTTACTTGAATAACAATTACAAGTTGGTCACTAATGTGCTACCTCATGCATTAACTATAAAATATTTTCCCACCAATTTAATTTGTACCTTTCATTAGTTATTTTTAAACATCTCAAATATTATAATATATCAAACATTCCAAAACTTTCAAACCTATCACCACAGAAGTGAGGTTTTGAATCTGTTAGGGTAGAGAGAAACTTACTTTCAACAAGAATGTGCCTAATAAAATGATTACTTTAGTACAGACTTGTACTCTATTTCCGAACACTTATTGATTTACTAAGAAATGTTTTGCTAAAAAAAAATCATCTATGACTATTTCTGAGTTTAAAATCTTTAATAAAATCCAGAAGACTACATCTTATCAATTCAGTAATTCTTTGTGAAACTGTCCATATATGTTAAGGTTATCTAGATTTGATGAGTAATCTGCTTATTTGCACAATATTGACTTAGAGCAAATTAAATAACAGTGCATTTTTAAAATATATTTCTAATCATGAATTCAGTGTATTTGGAAATTGTTAACTTGTTCCAGACGAGTAAATGCAATTTAATTATTCAGTATTTTTATTTATGATGTATCACTGAAACTCATCATGAAATCATTTATAAAACTAGTGTCCATAAAGTGGTAAACCACAATGCTGATTTAAGGCAGGTGATGTAGTAAATGTGGAAAATGTATTTAAATAGCTGTATGGAATCTAGTGTCCTTTACTCAGTAAAGTACCATATTATGGGATAGCACACTGAAATGCAAGACATGTTTCAGCTTTTATGCATGCATTAATGCAATTGCATTGAAGCAAAAACCAGAAAATAATTGAGGAAAGGTTAGCATATTAAAATTTGCAAAACAGAGTATTGCCACTTCAAGGAGTGAATTACATACTATGTGAGATTCCCATTATCAATCAGTGTAGCTGTACGAGAGGTGAAGCCATGCAAATGAGACACTGCCAGATTATCACTGCAGCTTCCTGCTCTCATTTATATTGTTATATTCTTCTATCAATTATGTCCAATTTTTTTGTTCCAAAACTAATGCCACTGTTTTCAACCATACATTGATATAGGGCAAGGTAACATTCAGCAGTTAAGAAGAAATGGCATATCCTATTATGCTTGCCCAATGATTTTGACCCCACTGTCTCCAAGTGTGAGTAGCTTTCCTTTAGCACTTGCAGCAAGCTGTGGTCACTCAGGCAGCATTAACTTTGAAAAAAATGACCCGTCTACACCCAGACAATAGCAGAATCTCCCTTTTTTATGTCGCCAACACCCACTTTATTCTCCTCCGTTTAAGACTCCCCATGTAGATGCAATTGTTTGACCAGCCCTGCTCTGCACAACTTAATTAAGCAAAGAAAAAGTGTCAGCTTCTGCCAGCTTGACAAAAACAAAACCACAGGGAGAAGAGCCACGCTGCATTAACGGAAAATCTAACACCATTCATGAAGGAAGAGGAAATCAGTATGTTATAGAATTCTGCCATACAGATCCAAGGGTTCAGTTTGACACAGTATTGTGTCAGTCATGTTCTCTTTTGCACACAGTGGCACTGAGCCTTAAAAGTACTCCTTCCTTGCCCAACTTTCAAAACAGAAAAATGCTTTCTGTCCTGAGAGTGACTCCTTTTCCATAACAGCTCAGGGAAATAGACAAAGGGTGGGAAGGTGGGGTGTCAGTCAGTGTGAATTCTTCTATGACCAAGACTTGCATTCTCCTTGATGCCCACCCACCAGCTTAACCAACAGGAGATAACTTTCCAAAGTGTAAGATGGATGAGGTGCCACTTCTTGCCCTCAGGCAGGATGCCGCAGTTAGTGGCCAGGCAGGGGACTGATGAAGTGACTCACAACTATGGTTATCTATGCTATCAAACACAGCTAGATATAGACAGCAGGGGTAGAACTGTGCAAAGCAAAGATCTTACTCAGTATACCACCAAGCTGTCACTCAATAATTGGTAGAGATTTCATTGTACAAAAAAGCATCAGCGGCTTTCATCAAAAATAACAATCCGGTAAAGTTATCAGCAAACTGGGGGAAAAGGAGGGTTCCAGAAAGGGAGCGAGGGCAATTCATGCCCATGCTAGATTTCAACACATTGTCACTGGCTGACATTACCTCAACTCTGGCAGGGGATTCTCTGCCTACCTAAGCCCTCAGCCAGGCTGTGGTGTGTGGCATGAGAGACCAAGGGAGCAATTTATTTTAAACATACAGAACAAACAACCTAAGAAAATATTATTGTTTAAGTAATAACAAGTACGCTTAAAAAATCTTCATATGAAGTTTTAAACATCGGATTTTGTGTGAATCTAGAGCAGCACTTACATCATTTTCAAAGCAAGGTAAAGATATTACAATTTAAAAATAGTCAGTCCTCGCTATAGTTCTGCTGGAGCAGAATTTCTTAAAAACTGCGATGTATATGAAATATGTCTCAGACTGATGTGCAATGGATTACCTGATAACTATTGGATTAGCTTGAACACCTTTTGCACATTTCTTTCACCAAACACTAGATCCAATAAGGTCACCCACTTCCAGAATGACACCAACATCTTCATGTTTCAGGCAAATCAATTTCTTCTCTTGGAAGCTGGGCCCAGTCCCTGACAATCACATTAGCTTAGACTAATGAAGAGAATTGAGCTATGCATCATTTTTAAACATTCATTCATGGGATGTTAGCATTCTTGTAAGACCAGTATTTATTACAAATCGCTAATTGCCCTTGAGAAGATGGTGGGGAGCTGTCTTCTTGAACAGTTGCTGTATCTGTGGAATAGGTACACCCATAGTGCTGATAGGCAGAGAGTTCCAGGAATTTGGCACAGCAAGAGTCAAGGAACAGCAATATAGTTCCAAGTAAACATGGCATGTAGCTTAAAGAGGAATCTTTAAGTGGTGGTCTTAAATGAATGAATCAACCATTTTATTGTCACTTGTATCTAGGAAAATGCAATGATAAGTTTTTGTTACCACAATCTGGCGTAATTTCAAGTTACAAAAAGAATAAAAAGAAATTACTTTAAATAGAGTTCATCTTCTGTTCAAATTGGGTCTCAACCACATCTCCAGGGCTTCTGCAAGGCATTCCAGACCTCAAGGAGTCCCTGGTCCGGGTTCAGCGCTGACGATGTGAATGCCCCAGAAGACATCGGATCCACCCCTGCTGGCACCTCACTGACACTGACAAAATCCCCCGCTCCACCTCCTGATGCTGTCTGGCTTGCTGTGTCTTCTTGATTTTGAGGTGCTGGTGTTGGACTGGGGTGGACAAAGTTAAAAATCACACAACACCAGCTTGCAGTCCAACAGGTTTATTTGGAGGCACTAGCTTTTGAAGCGCTGCTTCCCAACCACCTGTTGAAGAAGTAACGCTTTGAAAGCTAGTGATTCCAAATGAACCTGTTGGACTATAACCTGGTGTTGCATGATTTTTAACTTTGTGTTCTTCCTGCTTTCTACCTTGGATTCCAGCATCTGCAGGTTTTTTTGTCTCTAAAGGAGTCCCCACCCAGCCACTGCCGAGAGAATGCCCTGTTTCTCATTATCATACAATGGGGCGGGTGGAAGGGTTGAATGACAGGATGAGCAAAATAGCGGAATTGTTTACCAGTTAATAGTTCTCTCTGAAACACTCAGGTGAGAAGTGACATGGTCTTGGCCTTCTAGGTGGTAAAGGTTTTGAAAGTTCTGTCTTAGGGACCTTTGTGATTTGTTGCAACGCATCTTGTGGCTAGTGCACATTACTACATGTGTGCAATAGTAGTGGAGTAAATGAATGTTGAAGGTGTTTGCTAGAGTGCCAATCAAGTGGACTGCTTCCTCCAGGATGATGTTGAACTACCTGACTATTGTTGCATCAACCATGTAAGTGGGGAATATTCCATCACCTCTTCTGAGTTCTGTCTTGCAGTTGGTGGACAGGATTTGAGGAGCCAGGAGGCTCTAATCATAGAATTCTGACCTGCTTTTGTAGTCATAGTATTTATATGACTGGACCAGCTCAGTTTCTGGTCAATGGTAACCCCAGGATGTTGAAACGACGCTCCTGCCATTGAATGTCAAGGAGTTTTTGTAGGAGTCTCTCTTGTTGAAGATGGTCATCGCCTGGCACTCGAATACTGCAATATTATTTATTATTATGTACTTATCAGCCTTGCCTGAATGTTGTCCAAGTAGTCCTAACTAGTCTCTCTTCATACATATGTCCTGCCATGCCAGGAATCAGTTTTGAAAATTTTCATTGCACTGCCTCCATGGCCAGAACATTCATCCTCAGATAAGAAGATAAAAACTGCATACAGTGCTTCAAGCCTGGTCTCACCAAGGCCCTGTACAATTGCAGGGAAACATCCCTGTTCCTACACTTGAATCCTCTTGCTATGAAATCCAACATACTATTTGTCTTTACCGTTTGCTGAACCTGCATATTATTTTCAGTGAGTTGTGTACAAAGACATTCAGGTTTCATTATACCTCTACCTTTCCCAATCGATTGTCATTCAGATCATGCCTTTCTGTTTTTGTTATCAAAGTGGATAACCTCACATTTATTCACATGATGCTTCATAAATATCAGTGTTGTAGTTGCACTGGAACTGCTTGACCAGGACATGACTAGGTTTTTAGAGCACAATATTTTTGCCAGAATATTGTTAGAAGCCCATACCTTTGCAATATCCAATCCCTTCAGCTGTTTCTTGATAATGATGTGGAGCAGGTAAAATTGGCTGAATACTGGCATCTATGATGGTGATGACCTCAAAAGGAGACTGACAGTGTTCACCACTCAGCACTTCTGACTGAAGACTGTTGCAATTACATCAGTTCTATCATTTTTACTAATGTTCCAAACTCCCCTATAATTGAGGATAGGGATATTCCTGGAGCCTCCGCCACCCATGTATTGAATTGTCCACTACCATTCACACGTGGATAGCGTCACAGAGTCATAGAAATGTACAGCACGGAAACAGACCCTTCAGTCCAAATTGTCCATGCTGACCAGATATCCCAAACTAATCTCGATGTTGCAAGACTGCAGGGCTTAGCCCTGATCTGTTGGTTGTGGGATCGCTTAGCTCTATTAAATGTTGTTGACACTGCTTGGCATGGAAGCAGTCCTGTGTTATTGCTTTACTCACCTCTTTCTACTTATGAGGTTACTCAGTTATACCTACCTGTTGTGTAAAAATGCACCTACCATTTTTTCTTCTAAGTGGCCGTTGTACATGATCAGACAATTTCATAGTCACCTTTCCCATTAATCTTTTTCCATGTACTTCAAACCAGTTCCTGTCCTGCCCAGAGATGTAATAACAACATCTCAAATTACGTCTTTTGCATTTACACATTGTGAGTTGCCTCTCCTTGCCAATTAATTTCAAAATGGTCAATCGTTGCATCTTCTTTTATCTGCGGTCTTCTATGGTCACTTGTATAGTCATATGAAATACTCAAGTTTCCATTCTTGACCTTTTCTATTTCTTTGTATTATGATACTCATGGAATGTCTGTACATATATTGACAACAAAATCTCGACTCCAGCACCATCCAGTTTTCCACACTTACCTCTGTTTTATCTATATTGTTTTTTGGCACAAAATCATGAAGACATTAAAACTTTCACCCGCTGACTACTGACAAAACCAAATCAGCTTTATTCAGCTCCAACTTCATTCCAAATATACCTCATTGAAAACTCCAGCTGCTTCACAATGTCTCACTTTAAGCCCCACTCAACCACTGTTGTTTTCCTACTGATCCTTGATTCACAAAACACTGACTTAATGGACAGAATTTGGAGAGTTTGATACCAGGAGCATTTAGGTAAGCAGGAGGGTGATGGTGGAGGTCCCAATATTTTCTTGACTGCACCCTGTTAAAGTCGATAAGAGTAAATCTCCTGAATAATTTTCTTATCCCGTCACTAATTGAAGCAATTAATGCTCACTTAATTGCCTCATCCTATGCTAATGGCATTATCCCAGCAAGCAGGGAAAGAATGTGGCAAGCAAACTGTGTGGGGTTGTTTCCCAGAGGAGACCTCTCATTCAAAGGCACTTAGTGCCTGATTGAGGGACCAACATTGGGAAGAAGGGTGACCCTATCTGCCTCCCTTTAACATGATCTGGGATTCAGCAACAATCCTAGGTCTTAGTGGATATCATATCAACATTAATTGTTGCTGACCCAGTAGTGATTCCTTTCTTGACAACAAGATTTCTGCCCCCAAGTTCCTTGATCATAAGGAGGGTCTGCCCTTGGCCATTAATAGGAGCTTATTACAGTGTTTTTTTTCCAGAAGAGGCAGTCCTACTGAGAGACTCCTATCACCTCCATTAAAAACTGCTCAGTTCCCTTGGCCTGATTGATATGCATCTCAAGTAATTCAGCCCTCTATCTCCTCCAGCCTTACATTGCAATTGTACTTTTCAATTGGGCGGCACAGTGGTTAGCACTGCTGCCTCACAGCATCAGAGACCTGGGTTCAATTCCCGCCTCAGGTGACTGTCTGTGTGGAGTTTGCGCATTCTCCCTATGTCTGTGTGGGTTTCCTCCCACAGTCCAAAAATGTGCAGGTTAGATGAATTGGCCATGCTAAATTGCCCGTAGTGTTAGGTGAAGGGGTAAATATAGGGGAATGGGTCTGGGTGGGTTGCGCTTTGGCGGGTTGGTGTGGACTTGTTGGGTTGAAGGGCCTGTTTCCACACTGTAAGTAATCTAATTAGTAAAAAAAATTATTCATTTTCATTTCTTGGGTGAAAGTCGCCACAGTCATAGAGGGTCATAGGCTGCTTTTGCATTTGTGGTGAGTTTTGCCCGAGGATCACCCACACCTCGAGGTTAGTTACAGAAGGCAGGGCTTTCATGTGACCTGAGTTGATTCATGAATTGAACCTGTGCTGTTGTCCATCTAACCTGCACGTCTTTGGACTGTGGGAGGAAACCAGAGCACCCGAACGAAACCGACGCAGACACAGGGTGAACGTGCAAACTCCACATAGACAGTTGTGTGCGGATGGGATCAAATCCAGGTCCCTGGCACTGTGAGACAGCAGTGCTAACCACTGAGCCACGTGCTGTTGGTGGTAGCCTGTATCACAAACTAGCCAACTGAGTGAACTAATGCACACCCACTTCCTCCATCCCATCAGTATACTTTTCAAAGAATGTGTGCCCACTGCCTCAACCCATTCCCCGGAGCTGACTTTCTAACCTATTTCTATATTTAGAGGTTCTCCAAAAATTCAAAATTGTTGGCTCTCACTCCAGACACTTCTAACATTGGATCTTTTAAGTACAAAGACAAATGAATTCCTATGAATCACTTATTCACTGTTCCTTCTCTGCCTGCCAAGATATTTTATTATTATGCTTTTTGAGGACTGACTCTGGATGATAGGGTCACCCATTGACATCAAGGAATATATGAACTATAAAAGTATGTACTGTATGGTTGAATCAATTTGTCAATCTTACACCATAATTGAATGACTATATAATGTTCTTGTTTACATTTTTGTCAAGTCTTGAGTACAGTTACATAACTCACACCTATACATTTGAACATTTTGGAGATTTTACTAATTATTGGCTTGAAAAATATCAAGGGTGGAACGGTGGCTCAGTGGCTGGAGTGGCAAGATGGCTCAGTGGTTAGGGTGGCACAGTGGCTCGGTGGTTAGCACTGCTGCCTCACAGCGCCAGGAACCGGGTTTGATTCCCACCTCGAACGACTGTCTGTGTGGAGTTTGCACATTCTCCCTGTGTCTGTGTGGGTTTCCTCCAAGTGCTCCGGTTTCCTCCCACAATCTAAATTTACGGAGGTCAGGTGAGTTGGCCATGCTAAATTGCCCATAGTGATAGGTGCATTAGTCTGGGATAAATATAGGCTAGGGGAATGGGTCTGGGTGGGTTACTCTTTGGAGGGTCGGTGTGGACTTGTTGGGCTGTAGGGCCTGTTTCCATACTGTAGACCGTAGAATCTAATCTAATTGTGAATTGTTTGTTAACTGTAGTTAACTGCATACAGGAGGTGGATATTAACTTGAGATTTACATGTGCCCCTACAAATAAGGGAATATTGAAACTGAGGTTACTGGGATGAGAAGGAACTTGCTTATAATATGTAACTCTTCAAACAAATGCTTTTTAGAAATGTGTAAATATTGCTTCCGGTTCCATGCTACACCATTGGGTTTTCTGCAATGTACTACTGCACTCCATAAGGGTTTCATCATTCTATTACATGTGTTCTATTGGAAATCAAAGTTGCTGGAGTGGGGTGGAATACTCTTTCCCTTCTCCCCACTGAAGGAAAAGTAAGCAGTGAGATGATGCACCACAAAGATGCTCACCCACAACAATAATGTGCTGTGAGGAGGCTAAGTTGACTAATTGTGGGACTTCCTGCCCTCACTATGGGGGAGAAACCTACCCTCAGAAGGTCCTGCTGCTCTGATTGGTTGGCAGCTCCAGCACTACCAGCAGGCAGAGCCACGGTGAAGGCCTACATTTGGAATAACGAGTCAGGGAAGGAAAATAGATAATTCCCTTTCTTTTTGCTGTTTTATAAACCTCTGTAAAGAAAACAGAAAATACATTTCCTTCTGTGTGGCCATGCCTACCATACTTGGGTGTCAGTGAGGTATTATCAATGTATTATTATTAAGTATACATTTGCATCTAGTGGACTGGCTGATGATTTTGGCAACCACTTGCCCACCACTGGGGTTAGCTTGTGTGTGGGTGACAACGTGATATGCTAGCTAGCCAGCGTAACTTTTGGCCTACCAGCTGAAAGCACCAACCATAGGGCAATGTAATATCCAGACCATTCTGGTTCAGTTCAATTTCATGCAATGGAATGGAAATGCAAGAACTGGGCATGTAATAGGACTGATTCTGGAGCAATGTTTTTAAGCTGCCAGATGACATAAAGATTTTCCAAAGCTGATTGTAAGGTCTCACTTTGTAGAAATCACTGATTTAAAACTGGTGAGGACTCTAAAAGAAATTGAGAATGCGCTATAAGACCACAAGACATAGAATCAGAATTAGGTCCTTCATCCCATTGAATCTGCTCTGGCATCTGATTGGGGCTGTTATGTTTCTCAATCTCAATTTTCTGCCTTCTCCCGGTAACCCTTCATTCCCTTGCTAATCAATAACCAATCTATCTCTCTTTTAAATTCACTCAATGACTTGACCTCCACAGCCCTCTGTAGCAGTGAGTTCCAGACAGTCACCACTGTGACAATGCTGTCACTTTAAAAAGGTTATTTTGTCCTGACTTTTTTGAAGAGAGGTTGCAAAAGCAGAGGTGCCAAAATGACTACTGGAGATGGCCTAAATCAACAGTTTATGAGGATTTTAGGTTTCTTTAAAAACAGTTGTAACAATGGAAGGGGAGTGGCCAGTTCTTACGGACGAGGCTTTCCAGTTGTTTAGCTGAGAAGAGAAGCTTCAGTAAATGATTCCTAACTGCTCCTTTCTCTGAAGTTTCTTGATATTTCTTCCTGGATTGGAGAACTGTATCTTTGTCTGAATTTACCTTTTTGCCAAGGGGTGTGTTTATGGGATGTTACTATATTGGAACAGTTAATTAGTAATGGGTACTGTATCTATTATTTGGTTTAGTTTTCCAATTGTTAAGCTATTCTAAATTCATTTCTTTTGTTTGCATTTTAATTGTAGTAGTTAAATAAATTGTATTTCTTAAAATTGAGTAGTTTGACCAGCTGCATCAAACTGGAACATGCACTTCACACCTACTTTTAAAATAAGAAAACATTAGAGTCGAGGCTACCTTTTTAAAATATTTTGAGGGAGTCTGGTGTGGTCCATACCACCACCAGATGAAAGCACCACTGATAGGGGAATATAATATCTAGAACATTCCGTTTCAGTTCAATGTCATGCAATGAAATGGAAGTACAAGAGCTGGGCATGTGAGAGGACTGAATAAATTCTTCCTCATCTCCGTTCTAAAGGATTGCCCTTTCAATCTGGGGCTGTGACCTCAGGTCCTAGTCTCTCCTACTAGTGGAAACATCTTCTCCATGTCTGCTCTGTCCAGGTCTTTCAGTATTCTGAGAGTTGTATTTCGACTCTCCCTATCCTTCTAAACTGCATCAAATACAGACCCAAAGTCCTCAACTGCCCTTCATTTGACAAGCCCTTCATCTCTGAGGTTATTCTTGTAAACCTTCTCTGGATCCCCTCCAATGCCAGCTCATACTTCCTCTGGTACGAGGCCTAAAACAGCTCCAATATTCCAAATACACTCTGGCCTTATACAGCCTCAGCAGGCGTCCCTCTCTTGGTGTAGTGGCAGTGTCCCTGCCCCTGAACTAGGAGGTCCAGATTCAAGTCCTATCTACTCTAGAGGTGTTTAATAGTGATCTAGAAGAGGTTGATTTAAAAAAACTTTCCTTTTTATATAGCCTCAGCTCTACATTTCTGCTTCTGTGTTCTCACCCTCTTGCAATGAATGTTAACATTGCATTTGCTTTCCCAACTTCCCACTGAACCAGCATATTAATCTGATGCAAATTCTGAACTAGAACTCCCAAGTACCTCTATGCTTCAGATTTCCAAAGCCTGTCCCCATTTAGAAAATAGTCTATGCCTCTATTATTCCTTCCAAAATGCATAACATCTTTATTTCCCATATTTGCATTCCATCCGATACTTCTTTGCCCAATCTCCTAACCAGTGCAAGTCCTTCTGCAGCCTCCTGGCTTCCTCAACACTACTTGTCCCTCCACCTTCTTTGTGTCACCTGTGAACCTAGCCTCAATACTCTCAATTCCTTCATCCAGATCATTAATGTATAACGTGAATAGTTGTGGTCCCAACATTGACACCTGTGAAACTCTAATAGTCACCTGCTGCCATCCTAAAAAATACCCTTATATCCCCATTTCCCACCAGTCAGCTAATCCACTATCCATGCCAGTACCTTGCCCTTAACACCATGGGCTATTATCTTATTTAGCAGCTTCCTGTGTGGCACCTTGTTAAATGCCTTCTGGAAATCCAGATAGATCACGTCCACTAACTCTCCTTTGACTAAGATACTCATCATAACCTCAAAGAAATCTAACAGATTTGTCAAGCATAAGCTCCCCTTGATGAAGCTGTGCTGACCTAGCCCGATTTTACTGCACACTTTCAAGTACTTCTCAATCTCTTCCATAACGATAGACTCGAAAATCTTAATAATGATCAAGGTCAGGCTAACCTGCCAATAGTTTCCTGTCTTCTGCCCTCCTCCCTTCTTAAACCGGGGTGTGACATTAGCCATTTTCCAGTCCTCTGGGACCCTCCCTGACTCCAGTGATTACTGAAAGATCGCCACCAATGCCCCTACAATCCCCTCAGCTATCCCCTTCAGAACTCTGGGGTGTAGTTCACCTGGTGAGTTGTCCACCTCCTGACATTTCAGCCTCCCTAGCATCCTCTCCTTAGTGATGACCACCACACTCACCTCTACTCCCTGACTCTATAGAAGTTCTGGTGTGCTGCTAGTATCTTTCACTGTGAAAACTGATGCAGAGTACCTATTTGATTCCTTCACCATTTCTTTGTTCCCCATTGCTACTTTTCCAGTCTCATTTTTCAGTGGTCCAATGCCCACTTTTGCCTCTCTCTTAACGTTTAGATAACTAAAAAAATTTTTTTGCAATCTTCTTTTATATTACTAGCTAGCTTACCCTCATATTTTATCTTCTCTGACCTTACTGCTTTTTTAAGTTATTCTCTCTTGTTTTAAAGGCTTCCCAATCTTTGTCAGCCATGGTTGTCTCATCTTCACCTTCATACTGTATGTTCTTCTTCTTAGGGATGAACTTCTGCTGTGCCTCCTAAATTATGCCAGCAACTCCTTCCATTGCTGCTCCACTGTCTTTCCTGCCACGACCCCCTTCCAATCAACTCTGGCAAACTCCTATCACATTTCTTTGTCATTACCTTTACTCAGTTATTCCACTCTTAATCAATTCCACTAGTAACCTGATTTTACCAGTTCGCCTGCATATTGAAGTCTCCTGTCCTTCCTGTAACAGTGCCTTTCTCATATGTCTTTTCTATCTCCTGATTTATTTTCTTCCCCACATCCTGATTCCTGCTCAGAGGCCTGTGCACAACTCCCACCAGAGTCTTCTTTACTTAGGGTTCTTCCACACTTTCTGACTTTATATCCCTTCTTGCTATCGAATTATTTCCATTTTTTGCAAACAAGGCAACACCGGCCCCTCTGCCCATTTAACTGTCCTTTTGATATCACGTGTATCTTTGGATATTCAGTTCCCAGCTGTGATCCCTTCACGACAATGTCTCTGTGATGCCCACAACATCATACCTGTCATGGCTTCCACCTTCACATTGAGGTCCCCTTATCGGCTATGCCTGAAGTCTGATTCCAGACCCTTCTCAGACTCTCTGTCCTATGACTTGTTCTGGAAACTTTAATAACCTCTCCTTAGTCCTCTTCTTTAATGTTTACCAGAATTTTCCATGCAACTGAATCCATGCTCCCACTATTTAGTGTCCAGCTCTACCCACAGTCCTGTGATTTGCCAGGACTCTGGTCCCAGCATGACTCAGGTTGAGCCCATACCTTCAGAAAAGCTCCCTCCTTCCCCAGTACCAATGTTTCATAAAATCAAACTCACTTTTCCCACACCAATCTTTGAGCCATGCATGTACCTCTTCAGTTTTGTTGACTCTGTACCAATTTGCTTATAGTTCAGGTAGTAATTTTTTGGTTCTACTTTTTCATTTAGCTTCTTGCTGTTCTTATTCCCTCAGCAGAATCTATTTCCTCTTTCCACCTATATTGTTGTACTAACATGAACCATGACAACTGGATCTTTTCCCCCCACTCCAAGTTTCTCTGCAGTCTGGATGAGTTACCCTGAATCTAGGCACTACGTAGGCATGGCAGCTTTTGGGAATCTTGATCATCACTATAGAAAATATACTACCCTAATTACAGATACAGTTCTCTTTTCTCCCCACTCCTGAATGGCTCCTTAAACCATTACGCTATGGTCAGTTTTCTCATTCCTCCTACAACCCTGCTTTTCTCCACATGGTGAGCTAGAATCTCAAACATGTTAGACAAGCCTAAGGGTTGAGGCTCCTTCAACATTAACTCTCGGTTTCCTCTACCTGCCTCACTTATAATCAATCCCTCCTATCCCTGACCACGAGTTCAAGGTTGTGCACCTAAGGGTGTGACTGTCTCCTGAAGCACAGCATCCAGATAAGTGACCCTTCTCTGTGTTGCAGCGTTCAAAGCTCAGATTTCAGCTCATCAACTCTGAGCCAGAGTTCCTTAAGCAGCTAACACCTGCTACAGATGTTGTCACTATGATCCACAATAGAATCCATCAGCTCCCACATCATGCAGGTATAATGCATTAACTGGCATCTGTTTTAATTATTAGTTCATAATTTAATTTTTAAAAGATTAGTTTGTAACCTATAAATATTTTCCCTACTTACCTTCAATCTGAAAGTAATCTATATAGTCAAATTAGTAGTTATCAACAAACAATGAACTTATGGTATACGTGGAACCACCCTTTCGTGCTGGCTTCAATTTACCCTGTTTAAAAAAAACCTTACAAATGATAAGCCAAAAACAACACCTGTTTTGCTCTGCACCAAATTCCCAAACTATCTCTAAAAGTCCAAATTATATACATTCTTGGCCTGTCTCACTCCCAATGTGATCTCTCCTTCCTGAAGCTCACCAATCTTCTGGGGCAAATGTCAGATAATTGCTATGATCTTTATAAATTGTCTCTGAAGTGGAAGGGTTAAGGTGTTTTTTTGCCACAATGTAAAGCCTTGAATGTCTCTTGCCGTTTTGTCAACTGTTTTGTCAGCTGTTTTGAGAATGACAGAACTTGGGACCAGAAACCAGCAGTTCTATCCCTTGCAATTAAACCTTTACATTGTCTGTTGATATATATGCATAACCAATGTAAAGTTAGTCAACATAACATTACCAGCTTCCCGTACATGTCTGACAATGTCACTAAACCTCTAATCTAGTAGATCAGGCAAATTGATTTGGTGGCATGAGTGTAATCCTACCATGGCAGTTGGTGAGATTGAAACACAATTAATAGATTTACAGTTATAAAGTTAGCTTTGGCAATGTTAGCCATTTTATTGATTGTTTAGAGAAGTATGTTTTCTGGCCTACATGTGATGTGGTTGATTCTTAAATGCCCTCTGAAATGATCATGTGAACCACTCAGCTCGAGGTCAATGAGGGATGGGTAGCAAATGCTAGCCCTGTCAGCAATGCCTATGTTCCACTGAAGAAAAGTAAGGTGATTATTTTCTTATGCATGCATGGAAATAAACAACTTGTATGTAAAAATATGCTTGTATGTTCCTTTTTTGCTTAGTATTTTCTTGACTGATTTTTCTTCAATTTCTTTTCTTGCCTTTTGTTTCCATTTTGTTTGCTTCATGACTGATTTATCCCAAGTCTGTTTGAATTATTCTGTAAATTCAGTACATCACAGTAATATTTAAGAAAATTGTGGACATTTATTTGAAAATGGGAAAAAGCCTGATTATATTGGATGGGTAGTTTTCTCCCTCAGCAAGCTGGAAGTTCCAAGCAATAGTATGTGAACTCAGCATTGTGATTAATAACTTGGGAGCTGCCTCTGTTTGATAGCTTGCTCTTGTTGGGTGAAATTTATGGCTTGGTACTTCCTCAGCAGGACTTCCCACGTTGAATTGATGCACACTGTTGACCCTTGTGCCCAACATGGGGGTTTTACACAGATGTCTGGTAACTGTGGAAGGTGCAGAAATCCAGAAGATGAACCTGCAACTGGGCCATTATATCCTGCTAGTTAACAAAGGTCAGGAGAAGGCCTCTGCAAATGTCTGTGACACAGTGTTTCATTGCAGTTTGTTTTTTGATTAGCGCAGTTCATGCCCAGGCCATCCCACCTGAATAACAATCAGCCCAATTCAGTACATAACTACAGCAATGAAAGTGCTGAACGTTTGTCCGAATAAAGCTTTGAGGATTTGCAAGATTAAACCCGACTGAAGTTCACCAGGTGGCTTTGTGAAGAAAACTTTCAGGAGAAATGCACCCAAAATAATGCTATTGCTATTCCACAATGTGAATCCTACATTTCCTAATAACAGTGTTTGTGTGTAGTTGATGGAAGTTTATTCCTCCATATAAGTTAAAGCAGCTATATGTAAATGCTTTGGCAGATTGCAGATTCCACATCTACTTTGAAGTAGGTATCTTACTTCTGTTCTGTTTCAGAAGCAGAATTAAGCATTACCCCTAATCTCACTCAATATCCATTGACACTCTCTGTTCTTTTATTTATCCAACATATTCCGTACCACTATGCACAGTCTTTTATTTGCACGTATTCTTTTAATCCGTGATGGCTGATAATTGCTTCTTCTCCAAATCTGTGTTTGAATTGCAGGCAACTGATTGGAACTATTCTTCTCCTCTGCTTCATGCTCTGTGTTTTGAGTTTTCTTCATTGGCTCAGTGCACTTTACCAAATTGTCTGTATTTTCTGGGCATGTGAACATTTTGTGAGTTTTCCATTGAAAACTAACTGGTCTAAGCAATAGGATCTGTAAATAGCTTGAATCATCTCCTTATTCTCACAACATAGGCACCACAGCTGGCTCATTTGGTAGTCTGTATTATCTCAAACAAAAGCAGCAAAACATATTCACATTAAATGAGCAAAATGAAATTTGATGTCCTTTGTAACGTTTGTTGCAATATTCTAACATGCATTTGCATAATTAAACATTCTTCAGTTTTTTATAATTTACTTTTAAAACATCTCCATATTTCATGAAATAAAATGCAGAAAGATGACATTTTTAGCCCCTCTGTGTCTGTTCTTTCCTGACATTACAGGCTGTGGGCTATGTCTCCATTGGTATACCTCAATCCCCAAGTAGTTATGTTCTCTCTGCCTTTTATCTGTTTGAATCAGGTGCATTGAAACAGTAATGCACAATGTTATAGTAACAAAACTGTAATGGTTAACAATACTACTGCACAAGTAAATTTAAACTAATGCTCACTAGCTTCTTCAGCACAAAATTAATGCTGGAAAGCCGTTATAAAAACAATATTTTTTGCCAGAACTTTACATTTTTAAAAATGCCTTCAATGATTATTTGTGCACTTTCTGTTTTCACAAAATTAAAAAATTGATATGGTACAGAAGGAGGTCATTCAGTTCATTGTGACTTCCCCAATTCTCCAAGTGATCAGCATGATGCAGTGTCAGTCATCTGCCTTTTCCTTGAAACCCTGCACATCATTGAATGCCTCATTTGAACCTGCTCCACCACACTTCCAGGCACTGATTTCCACATCCAAACCTTCCGTGAAGAAGAGTTTGCTCACATCACATTTACAAATCATTTTAAATCTGTGTCCTATGAAACAGAACAGAATAAATACCTACTTCAAAGTAAATGAGGAATGTGCAATCTGCCAAAGCATTTACATATGGCTGTCTTAACTTATATGGAGTAATAAACCTTTGCAAGCAAAAATCGTTTCTCCACATCTACTCTATCCTGACTCTTCGCAGCTTCAGATCTCATCTTAGCCTTCTCCTTTCCAAGAAGGACAGCTCCAACTCCTTCAGCCCATCTTGGAATAGGATTGATGTCTGAAGAGAGACTTGATTTATTAGGACAATATTTACTTGAGTTAAAAGAATAAGGGGGGAGCTCATAGAAACCTATAAAATTCTAACAGCAATAGATAGAATCAACACAGGAAGAAACGTCCCCATGATCAAGCATTCAGAATCAAGGGTCACAGTTTAAGGACATAGGGTAGGCGATTTAAAGGAGACAATGAGAAATTTGTTCACCTGGAGAGTGGTGAGCCTGCAGAAATCTCTGTTGCAAATAGCAGTTGAGGCAAAAACGTTGAATATTTCAAGATGGAGTTAGATCCAGCTCTTGGGCTAAAGGGATTAAGAGGTATGGGGAGAAAGCAGAAGCAAGGTACTGAGCTGGATGAACAGCCTTGATTAGATTGAATAACAGAGCAGGCTCAAAGAACCAAATGGCCTACTCCTGCTCCTATCATCAATATATGTTTCTATCCTCATCACTGAAGTTTCTCATCCCTGGAACCATGCTTGGAAAACTCTTCTTCACTATCTCTAATGCGTTCATAATTCTTCTTCTGATGTGACCCTCTGAGTTGTACACAAAGCTCCAGCTGTGGACTAACAAGTGTTTTACACAAGTTCAGCACAACTTCCTTGTTCTTGTACTCCATGAATCTATTAATAAAGCCCAGACTATTGGAAGCTTTATTAATTGCACTCTCCATGTGCCCTCCCACCTTCAATGATCTATTTTATATATATATATATATATATATATATACACACCCACTCTCCTTTGCTCCTGCACCTCTTTCGCATTGTGCTCTCTTTCTGTACTTCCTGTCCATGTTCCTCCTGTTAAAATAAACCACCTGCACTTTTCTCATTGAACTCCTCTGTTACTTATCCATCCACTTTGCTAAATTACCTATGTCCTTTTGAAGAGAAAGTGAGGACTGCAGATGCTGGAGATCAGAGCTGAAAATGTGTTGCTGGAAAAGCGCAGCAGGTCAGGCAGCATCTAAGGAACAGGAGAATCGACATTTTGGGCATAAGCCTTCCTGAAGAAGGGCTTATGCCCGAAATGTCGATTCTCCTGTTCCTTGGATGCTGCCTGACCTGTTGCGCTTTTCCAGCAACACATTTTCAGCTATATCGTTTTGAAGTTCTACACCATCCTCTGTTTGCAATGTCTCAATTTTCTGTCATTCACAGTCTTTGAAATTGACCCCTGGACTCCAAGATTGAGATCTTAAATATACATTAGAAAAAGCAAGAGTCCTAATATCCCTGGGGAACTCTACTACAAGCCTCCTTCCAGCCCACAAAATATCCAACGACAATTACTCCCTGTTTCCTATTGCTCAGCCAATTTTGCAATCTATTTATAAATTCTCAAGTTAGAAATAAAATATCAAGGTAGCAATCACACCACTCATTTGAATCAGATGGAGTTATCTCATAGCTTAGGGTTAATTCCTTATTATTCAATGGTTTCTTGTTTCTGTAGTTTTAAAAACTCACAACACCTTCATGTGGAAGTGGGAAAACATTGAGCTGATCATGTGTGTGTTTTAATGCATTGTGGCCTCTTAAAAAATTTGAGGTCTTTCAGAATGTCTTTCAGAACAGTGACAAGAATTTGCTTCCATGTTTTTATTTGCTGTTTAAAGGAGCCTCCTAAACCACTGATGATAATAGATAATGCACTAGTGATTAGATGTCTTATTAATAATAGGTAAAGCCAGAGCCAGAAGATGGTAGAAAGAGCAATGGTTCTTCTCTTGAATTCTGAATGTTAATAATAGGTGTATTTGAAGCTATTTAATTAGCAGCCTTACTACAATTAGTCTTGGTGTCAAACTTCAAGCTCTATCCTTCATTACATTAATATAATTTTGTGTCAAATAATGCAAAAACTCATTCATTTCCAAGGGCCAACATGGGACCCAATGTCAAGTGAATTTCCAGTGCTCAACCCCATGACACCCAAAATGAATCTTTGCTGAGCTTGTCAATTAGTGGTCAGGGAGTGCATTCAACATCCATTCAAGTATGGAAGATAGACTCCTAAAGCTGGAAGGGCAATATGATATTTTTAACATTATTATCCTAGAACAGGTTTTCCAGGAGAGAGGACAAGATCAGTCAATAAGGAGATTGTTGATCACAATCCATGAGGAATCTTGATGAGAAAGGCCTTTAGAGGCAGGAAGTGGTGGAGAACTGTCATGAAGTGTGAACCCACCTGGTAGGAGGTGTCATAGCAAAAGACAAAGAACCACTCTCTGAAAGCACTCACAATTCCCATAGAAGGAATGCAGCAGAGGTTCACCAAGCTGACATCAGGATGGTAGGACTATCCTTTGATGAGAAGTTGTTTGACTACACCCCTACTCAGTAGGGTTTAGAAGGGTGAGAGAGGTTCTAATTGAAATGATGAAATTCTGGATAGTCTAGATGGAGGGAGGATGTTTTCCTTAGTTGGGAGCTTGGGACCAGGAGGCACAGCCTTAGGATATGGGTTAGGTTATTTAGGACTGAGGTGAGGGAAGATTTCTTCACTGTGTTGTGAACCTGTTGAATTCTCTACTGCAGAAAGCTTCAGAGGCCAAGTCAGTGAATATATTCTAGAAATAGATATCTAAATGCTTAGATGGTATGGCACGGGGCTCAGCTCAGTGGTTAGTACTGCTGCCTCACAGCACCAGGGATCCAGGTTTGATTCCAGCCTTGGACGTCTGTTTGTATGGAACTTGCACATTCTCCCTGTGTCTACGTGAGTTTCTCCGGGTGCTGTGGTTTCCTCCCACAGTCCAAAGATGTGCAAGTTAGACGAGTTAGTCAGGGGGAAATGCAGGGGAATGGATCTTGGAGGTTACACTTTGGAGGGTTGGTGTGGACTTGCTGGGCTGAAGGGCTTGTTACCACATTGTAGAAATTCTAATTCTAGATTTTAAAGGCATCAAGGGACATGGGGAGAAAGTAGGAATTTGACATTGAGATAGAGGATCGACCACGATCTTGTTGAATGACAGAGCAGGCTCGGTGGGCTGAGTGGCCTACTCCTGCTCCTAGTTTCTATGATTCCGCTGTTGCAAAATGTATTTCTCAAATAGTTTCAGAGCTTTACCTCTGCTGCCTGGCTGGAAGCCCACTCCATGTAACTAACAATCTTTGCAGAAGGAAGTCCCTTATGTCAGTACTATACTCGGTAGTTTTGGATGTTGGTAAAATTATTGACAGCACCAGATTATCATTTAGCAGTAAATTGTGACTAGTGCTTCAAGACATGAGGAACACGTAAGAACACAATTCCATCTATTCCTAAAGTAGTGATGAGTCCACTCCGTGCCAGGAGATACAAGCATCATCAAGTAACTACCCACGATTGATTCTTTTATATGGAGAATTATGTGGGCATTTTGTAATCCTTAAGAAGTCAATGATTTTAAAAGGAATAGTCTCATAAATATTCAGTGCCTTGGCGATTCATTGGAAAGTTTAGGGACAATAGCCTGTCTGAGACAATTAAAAGTTTCACTGCTTCTTTTTGGATTCTGCTGTAACTAAATACACTACAGTTAGACTGATAGTGAACAAGTCTGATCTGTTACCTGAGTCTAAATCATGCTGTGTGGAATTAGTAACAAACTCGTTAACACAAAAGGTTTCCAGTTGCAAGAAAATAAGTGTAAATCAAATTAGATTAGATTACTTACAGTGTGGAAATAGGCCCTTCGGCCCAACAAGTCCACACTGACGCTCCGAAGAGCAACCCACCCAGACCCATTCCCCTACATTTACCCCTTCACCTAACACTACAGGCAATTTAGCATGGCCAATTCACCTAACCTGCACATTTTTGGACTGTGGGAGGAAACCGAAGCACCCGAAGGAAACCCACGCAAACACAGGGAGAATGTGCAAACTCCACACAGACAGTTGCCTGAGGTGGGAATTGAATCCGGGTCTCTGGTGCTGTGAGGCAGCAATGCTAATCACTGTGATTATTAATGATGTTCATGAATGATGCATCTAAGCCTCAAGTAGCCTATTCCCCAGCTAATGAAACATTCTTGTTTCAGTTAAATCTCCCATTCAATAAACTCATGTTTTATTTTAAATATAAAGACTATCATGAATTACAGGAAGCATAGTGGGTGCATTAGGTTTTGTACAACATAAAATGGTGAAAGGCTGATACTGGGAAAGAGGGAGAGGATGATACCCATATGGACAGAACCAGAGAGTGCGGGCTGAAAACCAAAGCTAGAGGAGATAGGATTGGTGCTACTGTGAGAGTTTCTTAAATGAGAAATGGGGCTCTGAATTCAGTATGTTAGAGCATGAGGTACCAGTGACAACAACTGGGATGAACAGTTTAAGAATGAGATCTTTGAAAGATAAAGCTCTGATTGGAGTTAAATAAAAAGGCTTTAAAGCCAGCCATAAAACTCATGAAAGGAAACTCTTTCAAATAAAGAGTTTTAATTTTCAAAAGTCATGTAATGCAAGTGAATTCTAATTTTTCAAAGCTGTCTGAGTGGAAAAAATTAATAGTCATAGAGTCTTTTACTTCAAGTTACTTTGTTTTTATAAATAATTCAAGAAGTTAGCAGTTTCTCAGAATGAAATGCAAGTTCATTCCTACTGTGAAAACTGAGTTCTGTCTTCCACAGTAACCATTCCACGGTTTCTTTGTGCTCGCCTTGTTGCCATTACTTGTGACAGAACAGAACCTTAGGTCAAATAGCACTAGTTCTAACAATATAGTCCATAAACAATCATTCTGGTGGCCCTTGAGTGGCCTTTCAAAATTCAACAGCTCCAGTATGATTGAAGTGGATCAGTTTCTGGGCAGGTCATGCAGGCCATGCACTCAAAAAATATAGGACTGAGGGGTTAAGATACTTTTGACCAGAAAGTAGGTTCTTTGTCCTCTCATCAGCCCCTCCATCACCAGTTTCAATACCAAGTTTGAGAAGCTTTAGGATTTTTGAGTGTACCCGTTAACTCAGCACTCACTTCCTTCTCCCTGTTCAAATCACTCTAGCCCTTCACTCAGTCCAGCTCTGATCACATCATTCTCCCATTATCTCTCCTCAGCCCTCACCAGATATTATCAGTAATCAACACCAAATAGGCAGGCCATCATCCCCCACTGATTTATACTTGTGTTTATGATCCGCACAAGCTCCCTGCCTTGGTATCCCTATATTACCTTTCTCCTCATGTATGCATTAAGTCCCCTCTTAAAATGCATCACGGGCATCTGTTCCAGCTACAAATGAGCTCCACATTCTCACCACTCTATGTAGAAATTCTGCCCAAATGCTTCATTCAGCCAATGATCCTTTTAATTTTTCTTTACTGTAGGCAGTCTGTTTCCTGTATTGATAGATCGCTTGTTTGCTTGCTTGTTCTTTGCACATAGGATTGCTGCGCAGCCACACATGCGTGCAACCTAAAGGGAACATTGGCTGTGGATGACCTGTTTGTGCCCTGCAAGGCAAGTTACAGCTTGCTGCGCAGCTGCACAGCCATGCATTTGGAGGGAACATTGTTTATAGCCCTTTGTTCTGGCCTCATTCACAAGTGGAAACAGTTTACCCCCTTGTATTCATGCCCACCACATCAAACCCCTTCATAATTTTAAAGAACTCTATCAGGTATATTCTTTGTCTTCTCTTTTCAAACAAAAAGAGCACAGCTACTCAATTTCCATGCTAGCTGCACCCTCCTAATTTGCATTGCCCTTATAAATTCTTTCTAAAGTTTTCTACAGTGTTTCAATGTGCTTTTTGTAGTATGGCAAGTATTCCAATGGCTAGTTACACCACAACACCCCTCTTCCTCTCAATGGACATATTTTTGGCAGGAGGGCCACATGAAGTATAACTGGTGATTAGCTTACTCCCAACTCGTTTCCAATAAAGCTGAATGTATGCGGCACCAAACTGGACAGCTTGTCTGCATTTTGTTTTAAATGGGCAATTGAGCTGGTTAACAATCCCTGTCCTTGAATGGCTAGGTATACCCTATAGTGGACTTTGAGCCTCATTAAAATAAAGGTGATGAATGCAGACACTTTCTGGGTGTCCCCAAGCAGCTAACAAGTCTTGAAGCAGCTTTGGGCTTGTACTCACTGGAATTCAGAAGAATGAGGGAGAATCTGATTGAGGGATATAAAATGCTAAAGGGGATTGATAAGGTGGACTTTGAACAGATGCTCCCCCTTGTGGGACAGTCTAGAACAAGAAGTCATAGATATAATGAGAAGAGGCAGGTTCAAAACTGAGATGAGGAGAAACTGCTTCTCTCAGAGGGTTGTGAATGTGTGAAACTCACCATCTGAGAGTGCAGAATCAATCAACGGATTCAAGAAAAAAATAGATACGTTTCTGACGAAACTCGGGATAAAGGGGCTATGGAGAACAGACAGGAAAGTGGAGTTGAGATCAGGATTGGATCAGCCATGATCATGTGAAATAGTGGAGTGGGTTCAAAGGGCTGAATTGCCTACACCTGCTCCTAATTCCTATGTCCCTATATAACCAGTAACGAGGCCACAAAATTTGGATCATTGGAGGGGGAGTGGTTAGCTGGGAAAGGATGACTGAATAGAATATCCATTGAGGGGATTGCATTAATTGTTAGGAGAAAGGATAATAATGTTTGTGTAGGAATGTAGAGATAATATTAGGGCAAGAGTTGAGGTAAATAATCATTTAAGACAATATGAGATTGGAAGCTTAGTTCAGAGGCAATAAAGTTTCAAGTGAGCAGATTTTTCAAATTAATTCATGGGGTATTTATTACCCATCCCTAAGTAAAAGGTCAATCAGATTGTTGTTGGCCTGCAGTCACATGTAGGCCAGATCAGGTAAGGATAGCAATTTCCTTCCCGAAAGGACATTAATGAACCAGATGGGTTTTCCTCCAACAATTCACAATGGATCCATGATTATCAATGAGCCCATCACTGAAGTCTTAATTTCAGAATCAATTGAATTTGAATTGTACCAACTACCAGGGTACGATTCGAGCCCCGGTCCCCAGAACACTACTCGAGTTAATCCATTGGTAATACGACTTGGCCATCACCTACCCTTGTCTGATTCAGTCAGAGTCCGCAGACATTTCTTTCTCAGAAGTTTTCCCCTTTGTCTGAAGCCAGAATGTAAGATACCTTTAAGACATCCTTTATAATTTTTCAGCCTTCCCAAAGCAGACCTGTGGCCAATGATACCACTGGCTCCAAGCCTGAATCACTTGAATGATGCCCCAGCACAAATTTAACATGCTGCCTGTGAACATGTGAATAGGCAATTGCAGCACATAACCTGCCCCTCAGTGCTCAATTTAGGGCATGATTGTACTTTTAGATCTACTTAGGAATTTGTTAAATAGCAATTCTTTAAACTTTATGATGATCAAACATGCATCTTTATTATCATTATGACACAATGCATTAGTATTCTGAGTACGTATAGAGGCAAAGGCTGCCCAATCTATTAATCAATTAGATTTATCAGTTATAGCCATCAGATTCATAGTGACAAATAGGAACTGGAATCGAGCAGTCAGAAGTAGACTGACTGAATGCTTTCAGCCTGGGGGTTGACAGAGTGGGTTCTGAACAACTAATAACTGTTCACAACCAGTTTGTCATGGAATTATTAAACGTTTGGTATTTTAATTCAGTTTAAATTGATGGTCATTCTGTTTCATTTGCATGTACCCCCTCTCTAAATAATACAGAATGAGGCATACAAAATTACAAGTATACAATGAAATTACTTGGCATACAATGTGCAATTTTATTTGCAGCTTATATAAATTGTCCTATATCTCTTTTTGTAACAAGGCCCTCAATAAAATATCCAGTGAACTCCGATGGGCTACACATGAAAGCTACAGAGCCGCTGAGAGCTAAGGCAGTGCCAGGATGCTCTGATTCACTGCATGTCCTGTCAATGAATGAGAATTAAACTGTGGTACGCCTTTATGTTTTCATTTTCCACAGTCAAAAATAACAGAGGATGAAAGCTTTCCGCTTGTGTATTCAGAACTGTAATTTTTTTCTCAGCAGTATTGTACTGATGATAGAGTGTGAAATTAATCAAGGCTGTCTCCAGGCTCCTTTTCAGATGGCTGCCCTCTCTATAAAGGAAGCATGTGGTAACGCAGAGAGAATGTGTTTGTGTCACCACGGTGATAACCTGAACAGTAAGATGCCCACAAAAGTGGGACACCCTGCATAAACTGCAGCACTCTGTGTAGCAGTGCTCAGATATTAGAGCTAAGGAGCTCAGAGAGTGAAAGTTCAGATGCTTAAGAGTACAATAGAGTTCTTATTGTTAGTGAATGTAACTGTTTTCAGCCATCAAGTGTGGCAGCACAAAATTGTGAAGAATTATACCTGTAGCTGTCCACAAATGGACATGCCTGTGAGACAAGTGCAAATATTAGGTATTGACCTGATATAGGTCAGATATGCATCTACAAAGAAGTAACAACCAGAAGAATAACTTCAAAGGAAAGCAATTCAAATATTTAATATGCTGCCTGTGACCATGTGAATAGGCATTTACAGCATATAACCTGCCCATCAGTCCCCAATTTGGGGCATGATTGTACTTTTAGATCTACTTAAGAATTGGTTAAATAGCAATTCCTTAAACTTTATGATAATCAAATGTGCATCTTTATTATCATTATGACACAATGCATTAGTATTCTGAGTACGTATAGAAGCAAAGGCTGCCCAATCTATTAATCATTTAGTTTTATCAGTTATAGCCATCGGATTCAGAGTGACAAATAGGAACTGGAATCAAGCAGTCAGAAGTAGACTGACTGGATGCTTTTGGTCTGGAGGTTGACAGAGTGGGTTCTGAACAATTAATAACATTGTAAGCTACTCGTGGTTATTGAGCCAAGATTTGCAGAATGGGTGTACAATTGACAAAGGAACCTCAATTTAGACAGATGTCAGGTCATGTATTTCATAGATACAAAATTGTCAGTCACAAATAAAATTGATATTCAGGAGAAATTTCTTTACCTAGTCAGTGTGGAGCTTGCCACCCCCACAAAAAATAATTAAGGCAGAAAGCGTAGAAACGTTAAAGGGGAAACTCTATAAACTTAGGAGGGAGAAAGGAATAGAAGGTACTGTACTGCAGTTCAAGGCTGATGGGGAGAAGTGGAAAAGGCTCCAGTGGAGAATGAACAGCAGCAAGGACCAGCTGTGATGAATGGTCTGTTTCTGTGCTACATATCTCATACAATTCTATTCACAAATAAAAATCAGTGGTTTCAAATATTTCTTATGAAATTATTTTTGCTGATAAGTATTTTAATGTTTTGGTTCCTTTTATATGACAAAGTTAGTGATTGAAATGGTGGCAGAATTGTGAGTAATTTCAGTGGAGAAAGTGAGGTCTGCAGATGCTGGAGATCAAAGTTGAAACTTTATTGCTGGAACTTTGGTTCCTTTTATATGACAAAGTTAGTGATTGAAATGGTGGCAGAATTGTGAGTAATTTCAGTGACAAGTTGGAAACATCCCTGTGACCAAAGGGATAGATAAATGAATTGCTCCAAGGTTTTGCTCGTGTGAATTGCCAGAAGCTGTGGGGTCTGGGATATTCGAGTACAATTTTATACATATCATGTATGGAAGTACCAAGCAGCCAGTATTCCAAGAGTACCATTCAATTAATTTCAGAACATCATAGTGTGAAAAAAAATGTAAACAGGAGACCATCTCCCTCCTTCTCAGGAACTCTGCTCCCATTAGTTCATTCAGATGAAGGTTAATGATTGACACCTTTGAAAGACCAGCATCGTTTTGCTGGTGCTGCCCTGGCCAATATTCCTCATTTAACTAATACTACCAAAACCACAAGGTCACCTTTTGTTAATATTACTGCTCATTGTGAGACATGTTCAAGGCAAAGTGTCTAGTGCCTGTATAACATGAGGAAACAGTGAAACAATGTCCCAACATTTATCATACTCTGCAAGTAGGACAGATGGCAGTAGCATACATAAATTAAACAAGGCCTAATTTCAAGCTAATCTGGGGTCCATAGTTTGTAGTCAAAAGCAAACCCAGACAAATTTACATCAATTGTGTTCATTGTTTTGAGATGATTTGATGAGTTGATGAGCTGCTATATGATTGCAAATGTTTGCCTCTGAAGCAGCCATGTTTATTACAAAATCATATTTTTTATTATTTATTCACAGGACAAGGGCATCACTTGCTAGGCTAGCATTTGTTGGTTATCCCTAATTACCCTAAAGAGCAGTTAAGAGTCAGCTAAATTACTATGAGCCTGGAGTCACATGCAGGTCAGAAGCTTTCATTCCTGAAGGACATTAGTAAACCAGATAGGCTTTTCCCCAATAATTGGCAATGGTTTGATGGCCATCAATGGACTTCCAACTACTGTGTTGGGATTTGAGCCGAGATCTCCAGGTTATTATCTTCGAGGAGAAAGTGAGGGCTGCAGATGCTGGAGATCAGAGCTGAAAGTGTATTCCTGAAGAAGGGCTTATGCCCGAAACGTTGATTCTCCTGTTCCTTGGATGCTGCCTGACCTGCTGCGATTTTCCAGCAACACATTTTCAGCTCTCCAGGTTATTACTTTGGTCCCTGGATTAATAATCCATTGACAATGCCACAAGATCATAATTTTCCCTTGAAGGGATTGTATTCATTTTAGATCCATGTTGGATTCATTTTTTTAAATCATCATTATTAATTTTATTCTTAATTAAAAATTACTTGGGAACATAAGTTTTAATATTGTATACTGAAGGCTCCATTTTAGACAGATTTACAACTTGGCTAGTGCATGTAACTTAATTGTTATAAATTCACCTCCCACACTTTCTGAAAGATAAATTATTGTTATAGAGTCATAGAGATGTACAGTATGAAAACAGACCCTTCAGTCCAACACGTTCATGCCAACCAGATATCCTAAACTAATCTAGTCCCATTTGCCAGCACTTGGCACATATTCCTCTAAACTCTTCCTATTCATTTAGCCATCCAGATGCCTGTTAAATGTTGTAATTATATCAGCCTCCACCACTTCCTGTGACAGCTCATTCCATACATGCACCATCCTCTGCATGAAAATATTAACCCTTAGGTCCTTTTTAAATCTTTTCCCTCTCACCCTAAACCTTCGCCCTCTAGTTATGGACTCCTGCAAAAACAGTTCCTTTCTCCAAACATGTACAGTTTTATGGAGATGAACCTCACTGGAAATCAACAAAGTATCATTTTTGGTGAATATCATGGAGGGCTTCTCTCTGCAAAGCCCTAGGCAGTTTTCATATACTGACATCCGAAATTTGCCTCATTAACCATGTACCATTAACCGTGCCCTTGCAGTGCACTCGTATTCTTCCATTTGGCAGAAGCAGAAGTTTTCAATGCTGCCAAGTCATCCCAGGATCCCTGACCCTGGTGCCATTCTTGTACCCGAGCTGTGCACCAGCCAAGCACTGGCAGTCAGGAGTTGCCCTTCACCCATGAACACAGTTGGACAGCAAAGATAAAACTGTGCTACTCAGCGCACAAGTGTGACATGGCTTATACTTAAGTGCACATTTGCACGTCTGACGCTGTTTAAGCACCAATCGCATAGCCTACCCAACTTTAGCCATCTTACAACCTTGTGAACACAACTGCTACCATTCCACCAATGCCCTGTGTACCCCAAAGTCTTATCATTATTCAGTTTGGGACCATCACATATAGGAAAGTCATCAAATGCATCAAAGCTTCCATTTTAATCAGCAACAGGAAAAGTGAAGGAAAAAAGAACAAAAACAAATTGCATTTGTTTCTGGGAACAGAAAAAGATTGCTTGCCTTTTGAGCACCAACAATTTTACAATCAAAGAATGATCACTTTCCTCAGCAGTCATCTACTGGAACTGGGTGTCAGTTAAGTCCTACCAGGTTTGTGGTGCCCTGCACGGCTGTGCTGTATCATGCAGAAGGTGATGTCCCTATTGTTGAATAACCGCCCATCATCCTGCTTGGAAGACTGCTGCCGATCCCCAATGTTGTCAGCATCCATCACATCCCCACGTCGTCTTCTCCAGTTGTGCTGTTGTGGAATCCTGACCTTTGTGTTGAGAATCCAGAGGCTGCATCCAGTGTGGAGAGGCCTAGGCCCTGTAAAATGATGCAGGGAGGACCTATCAAGGTACAGAAACTTAAGCAATGCCAGTCATTAGTCTCCTGGAGTCCTAACTGACCTAATTAGACCCCAATGTGAGGGTGTGCCACAGAGCCTGTGTCCCTTTGAAGGTCCCAATACAAATAAAAAAACTCAAAAGAGCTTCTCAAAAAAATGCTGCATTACACTCCAGCTCTTATATTTGTCCAAATTGGTGGTGCAAGAAGAGAATGCTAACAATGATGTAGATGTGAACATTCTAGATGCAAATCCTGCTTTGAAGACTGATGTCAATCCCCCAGATTGTCACCATCCATCATATCCCCCCCTAGCCTGCTCCAATTGTGTTGCTGATGCAAATGAATCTGATAATCAAGCAACTGCTTAGCACATGGTCATTGTAAATTATGTGCAGTTGTTGGAAAGGCAGATTTCAAACAAGTAATTGTGCAACAGAAATTCTAGCAGCAGGTGATGATGGTGATCGTGGGTATGGTTTAAGGGATCTGAACAGTTTGCTGGGACCTCCTCCAGTAGATGGCAACCATGCTGAAGTAAAAACAATGACTGCAGATGCTGGAAACCAGATTCTAGATTAGAGTGGTGCTGGAAAAGCACAGCAGTTCAGGCAGCATCCGAAGAGCAGCAAAATTGACGTTTCGGGCAAAAACCCTTCATCAGGAATACAGGCAGAGAGCCTGAAGGCTCTCTGTATTCCTGATTAAGCTGGAGGGCAGCTGCCTGGAGGGCAGCTGGAACAGTCAGATGGACTCTGGGTTCAGGCAGCATCCGAAGAGCAGCAAAATTGACGTTTCGGGCAAAAACCCTTCATCAGGAATACAGGCAGAGAGCCTGAAGGCTGTCTGTATTCCTGATTAAGGGCTTTTGCCCGAAACGGCGATTTTGCTGCTCTTCGGATGCTGCCTGAACTGCTGTGCTTTTCCAATACCACTCTAATCATGTTGGAGGGCAGCTGGAACAGTCAGATGGACTCTGGTTGAAAGAAATGTTGTCTTTGAGAGCTGATGAGAATGAGCAGCACAGAGACAGGATTCCTCCACTAACTATAATCAACAGACTTTGTTTCGCATATCTTCAATGAATACTCCTGGGCAGCACGGTGGCTCAGTAATTAGCACTACTGCCTTGCAGCACCATAGATCCGGGTTCAATTCCCACCTCGGGCAACTGTCTGAGTGGCATTTGCACATTCTCCCTGTGTCAATGTGGGTTTCTTCTGGGTGCTCTGGTTTCCTCCCACAGTCAAAAAATGTGCAGGGTAGGTGAATTGGCCATGCTAAATTGCCTGTAGTATTAGGTGAAGGAGTAAATGTAGGGGAATGGGTCTGGGTGGGTTGCTCTTCAGAGGGTCGGTGTGGACTTGTTGGGCTGAAGGGCCTGGTTCCATACTGTAAGTAATCTAATCTAATCCTTGTTTATCCTTAAATTCCCCTGCTGTTTATAATGATCTGATGCCATTAGAATAAAGAATCCCTACTTCATTGTCTTTGGGCTGTTCACGTATTACAATCTGATATTATATCAGCAATAGCCCTTTTGTCTGCAGAAGTTGTCAGAAACAAAAGATGCCCTCCAAAATCGACTATGCTAATGGGTGATGAAGACTCCATCTCCCCCATCCGATAACTATTATGTTCTGCTCTGCATGCTAGTGTATTTGTGTGTGTGTGTCTGTGTGTGTGTCTGTGTGTAAGATAGATTTCATATGGTCATGTAAAGGAGTGAAAGGAGAAATGTATTCACCCCTCCAGACTCAGTTATAACATGACTTATAAGATTAATATGGTTTGAAACAATAATTTAAATGTTTTTTAAATTCACTTGTGAGATATGGGATGTGGGCATCATTGGCTGCACCAGTATTTATTGCCTGTCCCTAGTTACTCTTGTGACAGTGCTGGTGAGCTGCCTTCTTGAACTGCTGCAGACCATGTTCTGTAGGTAGACCTATAATGCCACAAGGGAGAGAAGACCAGGATTTTCACCCTGTGACAGTGAATGAACAATAATGTATTTACAAGTCAGGATGATGAATGGCTTGGAAGGCAAATTGCAAATGGTGATATTCCCATATATCTGCTGCTTTGCCTTTCTAAATGGAGTGGCTGTGGTTTTCGAAGACTCTGTCTTTGGTGAATTTTTGTAGTGCATCTTGTAAATAGTCACAGTGCTGCTACTGAGCATTGATGGCAGATATTTGTGGATGTAGTGACAATTAAGCTGGCTGCTTTTTCCTGGTTGGTGTCAATGTTGTCAGAGCTGAAATCATCCAGGCATGTGGGGAGTATTCCGTCTCATTCCTGACTTGTGCCTTTAGATGGTGAACAGGCTTTGGTGAAGGAGGAGGTGAGTTACTTGCTGAAGTAGTCTTATCTTCAGACCTATTCTTGTAGACACTTTTTGTATAGTGAATCTGGTCAATGGTAACTCCCATGATGTTGATGGTCAGAGATTCAGTGATGGTAAGACACTGTATGTCAGGAGGAGTGGTTAGATTGTCTCTGTCTCTGATTGGAGATGGCCATTGCCTAATGTGTGGTGCAAATGTTACATGTCACTTCTCAGTCCTTATTGAATATTGACCAGCTTTTGCTGCATTTGGACATGTCTGCTTCAGTATTTAAGGAGTCGTGAATGGTGTACTCATCAGTGAACACTCCCACTTCTGACATTATGGAGGGAATGTCATTGGTGAAGCAACTGTAGATGGTAACTGAGATGACTGGCTCCAACAACTACGTTCCTTTGCGACAGGTATGAATCCAACCAGTGTTGAGTTTCTCTGATTTCCATTAACTCCAGTTGTGCAAGAACTACTTGATGCTACGCTCATCAAACAGAACCTTAATGTCAAGGGTTGTCACTGTAACCTCATCTCTGGAATTGAGTTCTTTTGCCCATGTTTGAACCATGTTTTTAATGAGCTTAGGAGCTACGACCTTGGTGAATCCAAACTGGGCATTACTGAGCAGCTTATTGCTGAGCTGGTGCTGCTGAAAGCACTATTGATGACACTTCTAACACTACTGATGATCAAGACTGATGGGGCGGTAATTAGCTGGGTTCAATTAGTCCTTCTTTTATGTGTACAAAACATACTTGGGAAATTTTCCACATATATCATGATATATATATAATCCTCATCAGCCATCTTTGTTACTCATTGAAAAACCACTGTTAGTTAAACAATGAACCCAATGGCCTCCTTCTGTGCACCAAACATGACTTACTGGACGAATTATATGACATGTTGCCGACATCAGTCATCTGGTACCAAGACTATCCCTGTCATATGCTGAATGTTGAGAGTGTGGTGCTGGAAAAGCACAGCTGGTCAGGCAGCATCTAAAGAGCAGGAGGATCGACGTTTTGGGCAAGAGCCCTTCATCAGGAATTCAACTCTGATCTCCAGCATCTGCAGTTCTCACTTTCTCCTTTTTGTGCTGAATGTTCCTGAGCTTGATGAGGGATGAGATCAGATAGGTGTCCCAATATTCATTACTATCTGTGGTCTGTTCTGGAAGGTCTCTGCATGTGGACTTGAGAGAGAAGGACTTGGTAATTGTGTCTTAGGAAGGATATTATTAAATGGGGAAAAATTATCAGGATGTTGCCAGTAATGGAGGGTTTGAGATACAAAAATAGATCAGAAAGTTGGGACTTTTTTCACTGGAGAATAGGAGGTTGAGGGATGATATTATTGAGGTTTATGAAGTCATGAGGGGCATGGATAAGGTGAATGACAAAAGTTTTTTTTTGCTTCCTTGTATTTTTGGAAGTCCCCCTTGAGTGGGGGAGTTCAAAACCAAGGGGCATATTTTTAAGGTGCAAGGAGAAAGATTTAAAAAAGACAAGACGGTCAACTTTTTTTACACATAGAGTGGTTCGTGTATGGAATGAATTACAAGAGGAAGTGGTGGATGCAACTACAGTTACAATGTTTAAAAGACATTTGAATAAGATAATGAATAGGTAAGTTTTGGAGGGAAATGAGCCAAATGCATGTTGGTGGAACATGGTTGATGTGGACCAGTTGGACTGAAATGTCTATTTCCACGCTGTCTGGGTCCATGACACTATTTCAGACAGATGCGCACGGTGGCTCAGTGGTTAGCACTGCTACCTCACAGGTAGCCTTGGGTGACTGTCTGTGTGGAGTTTGCACATTTTCCCTGTGTCTGCGTGGGTTTCCTCCGGGTGCTCGGTTTCCTCCCACAGTCACAAAGATGTGCAGGTTAGGTGAATTGGTCATGCTAAATTGCCCGTAGAGTTAGGTGCATTAGTTATGGGGAATGGGCCTGGGTGGGTTACTCTTCGGAGGGTCGGTGTGGACTAGTTGGGCTGAAGGGCCTGTTTCCACACTGTAGGGAATTTAATCTAATCTAATCTAAATGTAGTTGTAGTGGAACAGCTTGGTTGCAGGTGTGGTAAGTTCTAAAGCACAGCTCTTCAATACTTTGACTGAAATATTGTCAGGGCCTATAATCTTGAAGTATCCAGTGCATCCAACCATTTCTTGACATCACATGGACGGAATCAAACTGGCTGAAAACTGATATCCATAATCTGCAATCAGCTACCTTCTTGACCTGCTGCAGACCATCTGGTGTAGATACGTCACAAAATGAAAAAAAAACTGTGGATACTGGAAATCTCAAACAATAACAGAAATTACTGAAGAAACTCAGCAGGTTTGACAGAATCTGTAGGGAAAGCCGTGTCAGCATCTCAAGTCCTGTGACCTTTCTTCAGAATGAATCCAGTTTGAGGTCCAGTTCTGAAGAAGGATCACTGGATCTGAAACATTGACTCTGCTTTCTCAGAGATGCTGCATACCCAGAATGCTGTTCAAGAGGGAGTTCCAAGATTTTGACTCAGCACCAGTGAAAGAACAAGGATTTTTTTTCCAAGAGAGGATGATGTACAACATGGAGGGGAATTTGCAGGTGGTGGTCATGAGTTTCATAGGTATTGTCTTGGGAGCCTTGGTGAATTTCTTCAGTGGATCTTGTAGATGGTACACACTGCTGCGGCTGAACATTGGTGATAGAGAGAGTGATTGTCTGTGATTGCCGTGCCAATAAAATGGCTGCTTTGGCCTAATCTGCATTGATTTCCTTTTTCTCATTATGCAAAAGATCTAGGGTCTCTGTATAGCTGAATACCCAATCAGAAAATCAGGATATAGAGGACAAACTCAGTGCAACAGCATTAAACGATCTTCATTCTTAAAGGTATATACTGTGTTAATAATGTGAAAAAATGTGCAGGGGGAATAATCTACTTGAAAAAAAAGTGTACAGAATGATCACTGACTAACATACAACATAAACAAAACTAATATAACCTGAGTTATTTAAGGACACCAAATGCTCTTGAATCTTTCTTATATTATTACAAACTTGATGAAGATCTATAATTTTCAAAATTAAATTTTAACTGTTGTTAACCATTAAGAGCCAAAATAATTGTCACAAGATTTCTTGTTTTCAACAAACATTTTACTGTCCAAGCATTGAATGAAGTGCTACTAACATCACACTATATTTTGTCAATATTTATATTTTAAAACCCAAAATCTCAACAGCACATACTCAATGCTATCATTATTCCCATGTAAGAGTTCCCTGCTACTTCAGTCCCCTGAGACATCACCAGGCGTGCCATAGCTCTTGGGAATTCACTTGAGTTTTCTCAGTTGCCCCATCACTTTCTGAAGTATGGAACCTCTTTGGTTGAGGTTGGGGTGGAGGGAGTGGGTGACTTTTTTGAAGCTGGACAACGCCTTTAATTTACCTTCAACATCTTATGGTTATACACTCCCAGCTCAAGCAACTTGGTTTCATGGCTGCTTTACAGATTCTCACTCTGCCTGACTCAAAGCTACCACCAAGATTGGCTGCTTGTTTCTTTGAAAGATCACCCCCAACTCCAAAGCAAAATGAAATCTCATTGCAATGTGCTGTTTCCTGGGTTGTCCCAGATAGAATTTACGATATTTTGTACCCAATTTCCAAACCTATATATTCTGGGAAATCATAACTGTAGACAATCCACTTCCACTGAAGAAGTTCAGAGAGATAGCCCATTACCTAGTTTTCAAAACTTTGCATTATGACCTTATAGATTAAACATAAGCCACAGTTTAATTTGCAATTTCTTTACATCTGTTTACAGCTTCTGAAACCAGATGTTTTCATTTTCAAATGAAAGTATGCACCTAAGCTTTATGATGTTTTGAATTAGATATGCATAATAATATCCTGACAAAGAGATTTGCTGCACACATACTGGTTAAAGTGATTATTACTTTATATTTCAGTAGATTCTTGATGTAACAATGTACCTTACGTAAATGTTACAATTTCTGTTTCTATGTATTGTATGCCCTTCTTTTGGTTACTCATGTATTAATTCAGCAACTTTCTTTGACCTCATGTCTGGGAGAGCTGTTGCATAAATTGTTACTACCAACACTTTGATTATTAAACCATTCTTCTAGACACTTATCTGGATTCTCTCTCCTTTAGTCTTAGACACATAGTGTGGGATAGGCTTTGATATTAATAGCTTATGTAAGAATATAAATATTTGGCACAATGCTTAATAAATACAAGTTGTAAATGTTTGGGTATTTTGTTATATCTCTCATAGATGTGTTTTATCATTGAATGCAGTGTAACTGGATTGATGCGTTTGTACATATGATACTTAGAGCATAAATTGAAACATAAGAATGAAGGGAAATGAAAATATCATTCAGTCATCCAGCTAACATTTTCTTTTATACATGGTCCGGTGACCATTTTCAAATCTCTTCTATATTCCTTAGCTGAATCAAGAGCCTGTCCAATTTTCTTTAAACTACATTTACTGTCAAAGACTATTCTTAAAGTAACGGGTCAAAATATGATGATGTTGCTCCACAATATGATTAGTTTGTAACTTCTTTGATCTCTTGCCATGACTTTAGGTTCTGCAATCATTTTATTGATTATTTTCAGTATGTTAAAAACCTCCTCTGTTTTTGTTTTAACTAGATCAGGCCTTATTTCTTCTAAACCATTTCCATATTTAAAAAATAAACACTTGGGGATCTTCTTGGCTGGCGTTCCCTGCATACTGCATATAAACATGGTGAATGCTTCTATGATCACGAGATCACTAGAAACACCTCCTGATGTAGGTATTTCTACGTTCTCTTCAAATTTACTATGTACTACGGGATACTCTATGATGACACCCTCAATTTGGACAACTTTCATGGGTGAGCCCATATATGTGACAAATCTGTAGTGAAATGGGCTCTTTGATACATCAATGGATCTGGTTTTAATGTATTTGGATAGATGTCAGCCAGGAATCCAATTTAATACCAACTGGATTTGATTTCAAGCATTTTCCATGACACATTTTTGCCACTAAGCAGAACAGATTTCATCACATTGATGTCCAATGCATGTTCTGCACTGTGGAATTGAGAATAAACTTGCAGGCAATTCAAGCAGGATGTTTATATGAACCTAATTCTAATCACTGTGATACGCAGCTGCATGGAAACTGACAGCATGGGTGTTTGTGCTTCATAGTAAGAACAGTCAACAAATGTGCAGTGTTTGCATGGTGCATTTTAATGTGGAACAGCTGAAATCTGGTACAGCACTGAATTAGCAGCTGTCATGTGAATGGAGCCATAGATAACTTATTAGGCTGTTTGCTTGATACACAAAGGTGGCTATGTAAGCATTGAGATGTATCATTATATGTTAACATGGTTTGTCTGCATGCCGTGTACTTACACTAACAGTAAAGTAGGTTCCAGGCAATGATCTGCATATGTTCCTATGTGACTTGCATTAAGCATTTTTGTTGGTCATATTGCACGGTAATGTTTTGTGTTTGTGATTAAAGAATTAAAAACCCAAAATAAATTATTTACAAATCTAAATGTGAATTGTACAGTGTGTCCTACAAATAATTATTTGTTTAAATGAGAAGAAAGGGTGACAAAAACATTTGGAGGAATGCATTATTTTCTGACTGATTCCATATCGTCCCATGCAGAAGGATTTGTGAAATGTTACACAATAATGAAAACACCAACTTGCAGAATCGTATACTGATGACTAGCCTGCTGTACTTGCCCTCTGTAGATACAATTCAATTTGGTGCCATTTCTCTGATTTTTCCCTGCAGCCTTCTTTTATACTTTTTCAGATAATGATTCAGTTACAGATTGGAAGTGTGAATTAATCCTAACTCTGTGATGGCAAGCAGTCCAGTCCAAATCCTCACATTCACAAATACAAGGTTTTCTTTATGTTACCTTTGATCCTTTCACCTATTGCTTCTAATATGTACTCCATGGATCTCAATCATTTCACCAATGGGAACAGTTTATCTCTGCCTACTGTCCAAACCCTTCACAATCTCAAAGACCCCGATAAAATTTTGTTTCAACTTTCACTTCTCCAGGATAACAGTAGCAACATTTTTAATCTTCCCATGTAACTGATGTTCCTCAAGCCTGGAATAGATTGCAGCCATGTTTTCTGCTCTTTCCACAATACCTGCATATCCTTCTGTTATTATCCCAGTTGATGGTCCTACTGAACAAGAATTAAATCTGGCCTGATAGTTTTTTTTGTTTACTACGTTTGGTAGACATTCATAGAAACATAGTCACAAAGCTGTGCAGTTTCTTTAACAACAGAAAGTTACTACACAAGAAATAGACAAATCCAAGATTTCTAAATATTGAGAATATTTTAGGAAAAATCATTAATACACACATCAGAACAAAATTTTCAACCTCACTACACCATCACTTTACAGAAATTCAAATCCAGAGAGATCCTTCGTCTATGTCACATCTTAAAGTTTGACTCAACTGATTCTTAGGAGAAAGTGAGGACTGCAGATGTTGGAGACCAGAGTTGAAAAATGTGGTGTTGGAAAAATACAGCAGGCCAGGCAGCATCCGAGGAGCAGGAGAATCGACGTTTCGGGCATAAGCCCTTCTTCAGGAATGAGTTTGGTGTGCCAAGCGGGCTGAGATAAAAGGTAGGGGGAGGTAATTTGAGGGAGAGGCGCTGGGAATACGATAGGTGGAAGGAGGTGAGGGTGAGGGTGATAGGCTGGAGAGGGGGTGGGGGCGGAGAGGTCAGGAAGAAGATTGCAGGTCAAGGGGGCGGTGCTGAATCCGGGGGTTGGGACTGAGATAAGGTGGGGGGAGGGGAAATGAGGAAGCTGGAGAAATCTAC
>NC_057721.1:66451522-66478260 GCF_004010195.1 Chiloscyllium plagiosum | reverse complement strand
CCGCTTGGCACACCAGCCTCATTCCTGAAGAAGGGCTTATGCCTGAAACATCGATTCTCCTGCTCCTTGGATGCTGCCTGGCCTGCTGTGTTTTTTCAGCACCACATTTGTCAACTGATTCTTCCCAATTCTTTCTTATGAACTCTTCTTACATGAATATTCACAACACTGACAGCTTAGGTTTTCTCAGTGGTTTAATAATCTGCAAATTTCTGATCAAACTCTTCTGACTTGGAGATTGCACAAACTAATCTTTATACTGAGGTAACTTAGTCCCTGAAATGTTCTATTATCCTTTCTAGGAGCGATACTATATTGTGATTCGGACCTTGTCAGGTCTCCTTCAACTCTGCTCAAACACATTCACGCTTTAGGTTTGCTGAGCAATAGTCCATTCTTGATTATCCTGAAGCAAATAAAAACACACGATTGGCTCTCAATTTTTACATTCTCTATCATAAACCCAACATAGTACTAACTATCTTCTATTAACACTCCAGGTGTCCTTGCTCTCCAACATATATTGGATTTGGTGGATGTTCATCTAGTTTGCTTTCCAGACCCTTCATAAATACATTAGACACCCACATGCCATTAGTTTGAAATCCAAACTCTAAACATTCTGTGTATATATTACATCCATATATAAATTACACACCTCTCATCACACTTCCTAGAGTGTAATGCCCAGAACTGGACACAATATTGCAGTTGAGTGTTTTGTACATGTTTAACATAATTTCGTTTTGTACTTTGCATCCTAAGCTAACCAGTAGGTAGTGTAACTCTCAAATTGTCCTTCCACCATCTATGATTCTTGCTCATGTGCACTCAGGTCCCTCTGCTGCTACAACCCGTTTAGAATTGTACACTTTAACTTGTGTTGTTTTTCTCTGTTGTTCTTACCAAAATGAAACATTTCCCAGTTTCTTGCATTAATTTTCAGCTACCACAGCACGGTGGCTCAGTGGCTCACAACGCCCGGGACCCGGGTTCAATTCCCCTCTATGTGGAGTCTGCACATTCTCTCTGTGTCTGCGTGGGTTTCCTCCGGGTGATCCGGTTTCCTCCCACGGTCCAAAGATGTGCAGGTTAGGTGAATTGGCCATGCTAAATTGCCCATAGTGTTAGGTGCATTTGTCAGGGGAAAATGTAGGGGGATGGGTCTGGGTGGGTTGCTCTTCGGAGGGTCGGTGTGGACCTGTTGGGCCTGTTTCCACACTGCAGGGAATCTAATCTAATTTATCCACTGTCCTTTTGAAATTCTATATGATCCTCCTCAGGAATCACCATACTTCCAAGTTTCATATAATCCTCAAATTTTGAAATTACAGATATGTTCCTAATAATCTTTTTCAGAGATGCGATGGCACACGCTGGAGCGGATAGAACTTGAACCGGGCGAAAGTGAGGTTTGCAGATGCTGGAGGTTAGAGTCGAGAGTGTGGTGCTGAAAAGGCACAGCAGGTCAGGCAGCATCCGAGGAGCAGGATACTCGACGTTTCGGGCATAATCCCTTCATCAGGAAAGGTCGACTCTCATGCTCCGCGGATGCTGCCTGACCCTGCTATGCTTTTCCAGCACCACATTCAGGACTTGAACTGGACCCAGAGATAGGGCCACTACCACTGCACTACCAGAGTCCCTCACCAAGGTCTGGATTAATGAAGGGCACAGATCCCAACACTGATCCTCCATTCCAACCCTTCCTCCAGCCCTTTACCTGTAGTTCCGTGTCATTCCGTTAATTTCGAATCCACGATGTTCCACTTCCCTTTACTGGATAATTTAGCGTGAAAACCACACCGACATTTACTGTCATTCCCGAACATGTCCGTGCACTCTTTTCACACCGCAGATTATTTTAAAAAGAGGTGTCGAAACTGAACATGCACAGGAAATGACCGCAGACACAAGTATGATGGTTCTGAATAAAAATCTATTTGTGCCTTATTTTGGGTGAAAGCAGCACCGTTCATAGTGAGAATGGTGCTCGCAGAGAATATGTGAGAGTCGCTGTCAATCTGAGGTGACCAGGGGCATAATGAGTTAATCCGCAGCCACACACAAGCATGGGACGTTTTCAGACGAGAGCAAGCCTCAGCCACTCAATGCAAACAGCTGAAATGCCTTACTGTTTACAAATACTATTAGACCTGGAAAGGGCATGACGCTGAATAGCGCCTCGCCTCCCAGTTCCAATAGCTCGACACCCGAGTGTTGGTTCTTGTACTTTGGTACTTATTATTTTGTAACAACAATACTGCCCCTACCTAGCATCTCCGATCAAACCAACAGCAAGACAAAAGGAGTCCGAGCAATATTACTGTGGTAGCGATTTGCGACTTACTTTCACCTCAGGTCTCATCCGACCCAAGGTGTTGTGAGAGAAATAAAACATTTGACCAACCCCAAGGCTGGTCATCCTTTAAATAAATGTTCCGTTTTGCAACATCGTATTCCGCAAAACAAAAACGATTTAAGTCATAATTGTGCAGCATTTTGAAATATGTTAGGGCAAAATAACTTCTCCGAAGAATTGCACTATGATCCTTAGCTTCGAATTAAGTGCAACGCGAATACTTTCGGCGTGTAAGAAGCAATGCTTAATATTTAACGTATGGATTCACACAAGGTACAATAACAAAGAAATGGAACGAGTCAACTCATTTGGTTAGAATACTTATCGAACATAACAGCATTTAATTTCGATGTTAGTGTGGACACTAAGTATAGTGCTTTTACCGATTAATAACATTTCTGACTGATAGTTATTTACACCGTAATTCACTTTTAAATTATATTGTCATTCCCGGTCCATTTGTAATTTCACAGAGTATTCGTTGAAAACAAACTCTGAAGCATTAATTAGTAAACAGAAAATTCGTTAATAAACCGATTTGTTTGCAAAAATGAAATGCCCCGATACGAACACCCGTTGAAATATTTCTGAAAACTGAAATTAAGAAAGTTCAGTTCCTTCGACAGAAACTTGCCAATGGCATTACGGTTATCTCATTGTTGATATGGGGATGTCAGGTACAGACGTGAAATAAACGTAGAGAATAACTCCGTTGTGCATATCAAAACATTTATTATATATATACATATAACTGTACAGTACATTTAATACAGGTAATTTAATTATCACAATCGGTAACAAAACAAGTCATTCGTCAGTAACGGTTCAGTTGTCAAGAGCATTTTGTTTTAAAAAAAGATGTATTGATGAGATCAAGTATAAAATAAGGAGCGGTGTTGCTAATGCTTTGATAATAAATAGCCGTTCAATTGTTAAGAAGAGCTCGAAGTTTTATAAAGAGGTGGTTATTCGGCAATTAGAATGAAACAATTTTCTTTTTATTATTATACAAACGAAAGAAATAGTTGACTTGGCTGTTTGAGTCTCTCCAGCCTGACATCCACAGATTAATGTAATCTAATACCTACATTGGGAAGGCTCTGTGATGAGTTCGCGCTGGGAGACAGTCAGACTTGAAAACTATCCGGATAATCCTAAAGCAGTCAGTAGCTTTGGCCATAACATCAATGAGATCCTAATCCACTTACTAACCCTAAGCATTAGTGTCAACAGTGAAATTCGGCAAGTGTTTATGGTGTAGAGAAAATATTCTAGCCCATATCCGTACACATCTATCTCTTTTCAAAACAATTCGCACGCTATTTTTTTTTTACACACAGTAAACAGTTTGAGTAATGTCCTAGTGTGGAGTTCCTCCGGTGACTTCCAGCATCACTTGGGAAACCTGGCCTGGTGACTGGGTGCACTGAGGCTGGAGGGAAGGCAGTGAAATCTGCAGGCCGCGCAGGCACAGGGAGAGCCGGCCCACTGCTGGAAGCAAGGCTGATCGTCCGGAGTCAGAGGGCACTTGATGCCGGGGGATGAGTGGCGGGGGCTGCCGAGGGTCAAGAGCGAAGGGGCGGCCCCGAGCAGCAGCGAGCCCCCGGCGGCGGTCAGCACGGGCAGCTGGCCCAGGCGCGTCGCCGAGCCGCTCCGGCCGTACATCTCGCCCAGCAGCCGCTTCATCTCCTCCAGGGAGCTGGTCAGCATCAGGATGTAGTTCCTGGCCAGCAGCAGCGTGGCGATTTTGGAGAGTTTCCGCACCGAGGGGCCGTGGGCGTACGGCATGACCTCCCGGAGCGCGTCCATGGCGACGTTCAGGTCGTGCATCCTCTTGCGCTCCCGGCTGTTGATCTTCTTCCTCAGCAGGAACTGCTCGTCCTCGGACAGATCCTTCTTACTCCTCGACTTGGCCGACGGGGTGGGGCTGGGCGACTCGTCCGGGGAGCGAGCGCGCTCGGCCGGATCGACCTTGTGAGGGATGTTATACAGGGTGGAGGTGACCAGCAGCACTTCGTTCGGGGGCGACTTCAGCAACTCGCTCATGGTCTGAAGCCCCGAATCCTTTTCGGGCAAGATTGAGGAAGTTGGAGGGGAGGCGTGGAGGCAGAGTGGGGAGAATAGACCAATGGAATAGGTCAAACAAACAAGTCTGCAATCGTTTCTCTCTCTCTTTCTGGTGTGCACGAAGCCGGAATTCGAACGGACTGAGAGTTTCAACCGCTGAGGATTACAAGCTGTTTTTTTTCCCCCCACCCCCGGTTGGAGATAACTTCAGCTCGGACCGCTCCCAACATGAACCTGGAGACAAGCGACAAGAGTGAAGGTATTTATCAGGGAATAGAGCAGCTTCAGCCAATTGCGAGTGCGGAGTCAGCAGCCGCTCAACGCTATTGGTGCGTGGTTCTCTCAATGGGAAGTCTCACCCGGTCTCTCTCTGTCCCCGCCCTCCCCCTTGTCTATCGATATCTTAATCAAACTCTCCAACTTGGTCAAAACCCTTTTTTAACTGTTTGCTCCGTGTATATTGCGAGCTCCCTTCAGCCTCGTGGCTGTGTGCCTTTTAAAATGCGCATCCTTTTCGCTGCCCTGTTACTTCTGCATCCCTTTGAATGTAATTATCTATTTCACAGAGAATGGGCGGCCATTCGGGCCATCGCCTAAACACTGGCTGTCTGCGTTCCACTTCCTTTCCATAGCTGTTGATTTAAAAAGCCCCGAATTCACGATCTTCGTCGCCCGCGACCTGGATCATTAGATACTAAATTTTGTTATAAAATCAAATACATCGATGATAATCATATTTCTTGTCATTTGTATAAATGTCAGAATTCCAAGACGATGGCTTTTCTGCCTTCATGCCTTCAATTTAATTGACACATTAGAAAGTAAGATAGTATTAAACAAATGGGTGTTAATAGTTGTTAGTTCTTGTCAGGCTACTTTGCAGTTGAATATGAGAATGTCAATGTTTATGGAGATTACCTGATCATCTTTGGAGAGCCCCAGGCAGTTCATTAGGAGCGACCGGGAATGAATATATTAAAACAAAAGCTGAAGTACTGCGGATGCTGGTGATCTGAAATAAAACAAAAACAGTAGGCGCTGGAGAAATTCAGCCGGTCTGACGACATCTGTGGAGATAGATACAGAGTTAATGCTTCCAGTCAAATATAACACCTTCCAAACCACGCGCGGCCGTTGTCTCATCCTTATGGAAATGCAGAGAGATACAAAACGAAAGGGAAAATTTGCATTCCAGGGGCACGGTCACATATGAAAATATACCGAAAAAAAGGACAAAACTGACATAATTCATTGAGTCATACAACACAGAAACAGACCCTCCGGTTCAACTCGTCCATGCCAACCAAGTTTCCCAGACCAAACTAATCCCACTTGCCTGCTTTTGGCCCATATCCCCCTCAACGTTGCCTATTCAGGTACCTGTCCAAATGTGTTTTAAATGTTGTAACTGTACCCGCATCCACCGCTTCCTCTGGCAGTTTATTCTACATATGAACCACCCCTTGTGTAAAACATTTGCCCTCAGGTCCCTTTTAAATCTTTCTCCGCTCACCTTAATAAATATTCTCCCTGGTTTTGAATTTCCCCATCCTAGGGAAAAAGACCTTTGTTATTCACCTTATTCAAGTTCCTCATAATTTTATCAACCTCAACATCCAGGTAAATCTTATCTGAACACTCTCCAATTTAATAATATCCTTCCCATATCAGGGCGACCAGAAGCGGAAATAATTCTTTATCAGTGTCACAAAATAATAAACCGGTCATCTTTTTTTTAAAATGTGGATTATAGCCGAGTAAAAGTACAGTACTTCATGAAGAGGTTTCCCATGTGGCATTCTCTACGGACCAGAACATACTACATTTAAAATGCAACCCCTGATTGTATATGGTAAGAAACATACTGAGTTCTTGTTTAACTAATAACGTAAAAGCAAAGTGTTACTAAAAACCTAAAATAAAATAGAAATGCTAGGAAAACTCTGCAGGTTAAGCAGTATTTATAGTCAAAGAAAGGATTTTCGGATCATGGACCTTCATTGGAACTGATAATTACAGTATTGAAAATGCCCAAAAAAACCCTGCCTGAGCTGCGGTCCTCAGCAGCATCACAAAATGACTGACTGACCTGACTGAGCATAACTCACTGCTCACACAGTGCATTCACACAGCGCCAAATCTGTGCTAGCAAACTGAACACGCTCGCCCAGTCTCACACACACACACACACAAACAGACGCTTGAGGTGATTCCACATGGTTTCTACATCTCAACCCTCGTTTTACAAAATACCTGCAAAAAGTAAAACATATTTAGTCATAACGAGTGAGATGGAAGTTACCCATAGTGCCTTATTGTGACAGTCACGATAGTAATTTCACCAATTTGCTTTAAAAAACAGAAACATCAAAGGGATAAAATTGTAGATTTATATTTTAAATAAAATTCATTCAACTATTTAGTGCTGCTTCTTTGTATTAGTGGTGTGTGCGTGTGGATGGATGGGTGTAACAGCCTGTGGCAGAATGAAGAGAGGCCCCAGCGATAAACCACAGAGCGACCTACCAACGGGACCACTAACAAATGCCTAGTGAAATATTGAACTAAAATATTAGCGCGATTAGTGACCCGTGCTGAGGGTAGTTGAAAATAATCCTATCAAACGCATAACAGAGAATAGAATTATTCTGATGTCTGTGTGAGGACTTATCTTAGACAGGGTGCAGAGAACTGGCTAAGCAAACAGCCGAACTTATTATCTAAATAAAATGTTGCATCTATACCATAGAAATGTGCCTCAATTAATCTGTGTACAGCGGCTAGCGTTAGAACAGGCGTCCGGTTTTCTAAACCATCGACTGCGAGTCTCAATTCCAAAGAAGCCGACCCAGAGCGACCATGGTTATTGATTGCATCTACAGCCGCAGTTTATTTCTGAGGAAACGGAGCAACTGGCAGGCGGACAAGCTCCTTGAAAAGATTCCCGTTTCCTCATTTCGAGAGAAGCCGTCTCTAATGTTGGGCGCATTTAACCTGAAAGAGAGAGAGAGAGAGAAGCAAGCTTTTGAAAGGCACAGAAGAGTGAGTGTATTGAGCGTGAAAACAAAGGTGCTAGTGAAGTCACTTCCCTGCATTGGGTCCAGCCATCCGCTTTCTCCTTGTCCCCATTGAAGGGACAGAATGCCACAGGAAGATGGAGAATTAAAGAGAACAAACCATCAATGCACTGTCAGAGAAGAGAGGGGACCACATGAGCGGATTTCTGCTGCACTTTCACTCCCCGTCTCCTTCACAAAGAGGTTTCTGATGAATTATGGAATACTTCAGGCGCCAGTAAATGTAACTTCGGAAGATGCCAAATATACATGAGGGGAAAGCAAAAAAAAATGTTTTAAAAGCCATGTCTGAGATTAAAATCGGGGATGAAAGCCTGTAAAGCAGCTCATAGCCAAACTAAATAATAAAAGTATGTAAATAAATAAACGCATTTAGATAGCCACAACCGTGGGTGGTTAATCCGTATTTCAATTACTATTCAGTCGTTTTAATACCGCCAACGGGAATATTGAAATGTACAAATAAAATGTCACTACTTGCCGATGCTGTCCTTCAGCAATTAAAAGGTTTTAGATTTTATTTTTCAAATTTATTATTGTTTTCCTGAGGTCATTGAGGAGAAAAATAAGAGAAGTCAGAAGCTGACCGTAAGTGGAGCTGTGCCCACGCTGTGTGAAAGAAAACATGTTGTTAATCTGTCAGTCATCCGACAATGTGTTGAACGTTTGAAACTTCTGTCTGTCTTTGGACAATAACGTGTTTACTAGAGAGCTGGTGCTTTTGTCGCTAGCCGCGGCTGCTGCTTTACACTTGGCGTATTGAGATATTGTCAATACAGGGAATAGGTCCCCATTGCCTTATGTCAAGAACGTTCTGGGTATTTTTACACAAGTTTGCCCTAAATATACAATTCCCATTAATTTTATTATGTTTAATGTTTGTTGGCAGCACATCTTGGCGCCCTGGTTTGAAATGCATTCAGCTGCCAGAAATCTTGTTAAGAACTGACCTTTCCAAACCTGTAATATTCAAACAACAGACCGACGATTAACAAGTGGGGTTAGTTTAGTCTGTGAACTGGGTCGTCGTGGACTAGTTGGAGAGAAGGATCTGTTTCCATGCTGTATAACTCTGTCTAGACTTGCAGGGTCAAGTTTCAGAAAGTACACGTCGCTTCGGCTCCATGGATTGGATACCTCATGGCATACCTGTGACACCCTTGATGCGTGCCTTCATTGGCTGTACCTGTCCCCACAAAAAATGCATCCAAACTCTTTGAGTTCCCAAACATCAAATGTAATAACTGCATTCAAGAAATGCAAACAACGCAACATGAGCAATGCCACTGCACAACTCGCTAGTTCTCATTTAAATGCAGAGCACCTCCATCCATTCATTTCGAACAGTTTACCCTGCACTTCTTTCTGTTGGTAATGCCTTTTCCACTTTAGCACGGAGTATGGGGCCATCAATTAAGGTTGCCTGCTGAGAATTCACAAGTGAGCATTGAAAGCTTTGCTTTGCAGGCAGAATAAACTGTATAGCACATTGTTGTTTGATATTCTAATGATGGAGGTGCGCGGATAATGAAATCCAAACGCTATTTCCTGCTAATTGTTTTTACATCGAGCTATTATACAGTAGGCATTTTGGAAACACACATAAAGACTCGTGTGAATCTTATTTGTAACACGACAATACCGGTAGCCACCACGTGCACACCATGGCACTAGTGTGTATTATCTATAGAATATATTACTATCTCTCACAGATTGTTGTGACATGTCCTTTCCCCAGTTGTCTATTATCGCAAAGGACAAAATTAGCAATATTATGCGAATGCCAACACATGCAAGTTTAATACTGACCTGATGTCTACATACAATACTGCTCTTCTAAACTGCTGGACAACAATCCTATATTTTATGACCCAACAATATAAAGATTATATACCACTTCCTTCTCAAGGTTGAAAAAGCGATAAGCAGCACGTATGGTCTTGTGATATTGCCGATATCCTATGAACAAAAATAAATTAGGCAGAGTGTTATATTTACGTATTAACATTAACCACCACTGAATCTTATCAATGAGTCAAAATGAAACAACTTGAAGCACCTTTTACATTCCACAACAAAATCCAAAGCAAACGACAGTCTGCAGCCAATTAATTATTTTCGAGCCACAGTTATTAGGCATTCGGGCAAACACAACAGCCAATTTGTACAAAACATAAATCAAAGAACTGTGGGTGCTGGAAGTCTGTAACCAAAGCAAACATTAGCAGGTCTGGCAGCATCCAGTGACCCTTCTTCAGAACTGATAGCATCGGGGAAAAAACTGGTATTTATCATGAAGACTGAAATGAGGGAGGGAGGAAGTGGGGTTGGGGGAAGGTGGCGAACAAAAAGGAAGTGAGCTGATAGGGGAAGAAGGAGCCCAGAGACAGAGAGAAAAACAAAGGTATTGATGCTACCAAGCCAGGGAAGAAGAGAAATAATGGGAACTATGAGTTGTTGCAAATGAGGTAGCTATGCTGAAAACATGATAGGACCTGGGTGTGGTTTTGGGTAAAGGCAAGGAAAAAAGTGTTCAGGCCCTAAAATTATTGAACTCAGTATTGAGTCCTGAGAATGCGGGGTCTTCAAGTGGAAGGTGAGATGCTTCATGTAATGATGAACCTCACTGGAGCACTGCAGAGACAGAAATTGATAACCAATTCATACAGTAATGCTCCGCAAACAGCACTGAGATGAATGACTAGGTAGCTTGGAATATTTTCTTTGATGCTGAAGGACCCTGGATATACTCTGGGATCTTCTCAATCTATCTCAGTCGATTGGTGAAGCTTTGGGTTAATATTTCATCCTTGACAGAAATCTTCTCTCAGAGTTCTGATTGAAAGAACCAGGGGAGTCTATAGTACATGTTGACTGACTTGATGGATTAAGAGGGGCTTTGCAATGTATTCCCAAACATGTATTTTCACTTTTGTCGCTCGTTGAACTTTATCATGGATATTTCTGCATTGTTGAATTTACTGCTGAGTAGCTACATGTTGCCTACATATCAAAGCATGATGCTATGTGAGAGAAAGTCAGATTCTGTGAGCTGCTGAGACCATAATTATGTATAATTAGTATTAATGACTTGGATGAAGAAAGTGAATTTAGAATCCTCACAGTGTAGAAACAGGCCCTTCCACCCAACAAGTCCACACTGACCCTCTGAGGAGTATCCCACCCAGACCCATTACCCTACAATTTCCCCTGACTAATGCACCTCACCTATACATCCCTGAACACTATGGACAATTTAGCATGGCCAATTCACTTAACCTGCACATGTTTGGACAGTGGGAGGAATACAGAGCAACCAGGGGAAACCCACACAGATACAGGGAGAATGTGCAAACTCCAAATGGGCAATCGCCCAAGGCTGGATATGAATCTGGGTTCCTGGCGCTGTGAGGCAACAGTGCTAACCACTGAGCCAACGTGCCACCCTGAATGTACTGTAATGAATAGCTGTGTCCAAAAACAAAACACAAGAAAAACATGTAATGAACCATTAACCACATAACACCATGACAGCTGAATTGTGAAGATGTTAATTTTAGAGGATGCACCATAAGCAGCCAATGTATTACCTTAACTATTTACTTTAGATCATTGAACATTTACCGGCAGGCAAGGGGTTAGAGACAGTGCTAATTCTGCCTCCGTCTTTCATGTATCAGTGAGGACAATATTTCTACAGGGCAGTTTGTCTCTTCTTTGCTGCATTCGGTCAAGGAATACCTGAAGACTGATTATCTGAAATGTTATGCTCATTTTTCATGTATCTTTAAAACTCACAGTTCCCTTCTTTTACTTCAAGACCTGCTTTAAAACTACCACATGTGTCATCCATTCCACACAACTGTTATCTGTGCAAAGTTTTTGAGAACCGGGGTCTTTATTTTGCAATATGTTCTATCTGCATTGTGTTAAAAGATATTTTGCCAGCATATCAACAACAACTTATATGACAACCCTAATGTAATAAGACAGACAATATACAGAGGTGTAAGATAACAATCTTGGCCATGGAGAAGATATAAAGTCAGAAGCATAGGTTAAGATATGATGCCAAATTTTCAAATAGTCATTTTCAGCCTACGACGTTGGCTGGTAAAGAGATAGCTCAGCAATAGACTTTTGTAGTGAGGACCATATTCTGCTATTGTGGTGCATATGGTCTTACTTACACTCTAAGATATGCTCTAAAACTAATGGCATTGATGGATATTTTAGACAGGCTTGATTAATTTGTACAAAAGTGTTCACCAGACAGTCCATGAGGAACGAAGTTGTAATTAAGATATATTTAGCATTTAAATTGAAAGTTTATTACAAATAAATTTCCTTAAGTGTCCATTTGGTTTTCCAGTGTTACATATTTCAGTTAATTATCATAATTTTTAAATCTATTTTAAAAGTAAAAAATTTTTTTTCATTTTTATCCAGGTACCAAAAACAATGTCACATGCTGAAGGAAAATTATTAGGAATTTATTTTTATGGTTTCCACAATTTACAAATGGAAATTATCCTTGCAACAAATTAGTCTGGATGTTTATACACAATACAGCATATTAAGAAAAATAAATAAATTAAACATTAGCTATTTAATTTAAACCATGGTGGCTTTGCTTCTTGTTGTTTGTATGTGTAATCTCTAAATATTTATTCCTTACAATGTTGTAAATGTATGATATATTTCTAACTTAGATCTCCATGGTTATAATGTGTGTTAGAAAAGGCAGGTGCAAGCATTGGGAATGCAGACAGCCGCCTGCTATCCCATCCCCAATATCCCCTTGGAGATAATGAGAAGTTTACAAGCTGTTAATAGAGTGGAACCAATGCTGTAAGAATACCCCTTATAAAACATATGCAGTCAGGGGGCTGCAGGTCTTTGGGAGAACCTCCATTTGGCCAGTTTTCATGACAATACTGAAAATGGAATTGAGTCAATAAGGCTGTCACCCTGTCAGAGACACCTGATTATCACCATATTACTATTCTGTTTGTCACACAGATGTCTCCATATATTATTACTAATTATGTTATCATACAGATCTGATTAATGTCAGAGCCCCTAGAGTGATACCACAGGCAATGGCAGAACCTTTCTACGTGCTGCTCTTTACATAGATCCTGGGAAGTTAAAAGCACATTGATTTCTCTTTCTTGGTTTCTTCTAACAGAGTTAAAATTTATTCTGCACAGCAGTGTTTTCCTTAATTTGTGTATGTTTAGAAGTTAGCTCTTAGCTTTATGAGTTGTAAGATGACATCAGCCCACAAACGATCAGATCAATGGACCCCTGTTGTGCTGTAATTTCTGTATTCAGGAGGGGAAGGCAACATTGCTGACAAAAATGACAACTTCTGGCACAAATTAAATTCAACATGGACTAATAGATTCAACTAATTCACAAGGCTGTAGCCTACTCAAAGGCTTTAGAAACTTGATTGTTTTATAAAATTGCCTACTCTAAGATTAGACCACAATGTTGGAAGTGCTGTCTGTTACATTGTCTCTTATGAATTTGTTTATATACCATTAGTGTTTTGAATATGTTTTTTAACAGTTCAAGATTGCAATTTATCATGCTCAACAATATTTGAAAAGCTGGCACCATCTCATTTCCTTGTCCTGTGATATTCAGAAAAGAGTATTCATGCATTAGAAATACTATGAGGGACATCCCAGCCCTTCTGCCACTGTGACTGTAGGTTAATGCTTTATGATTGGTGTGACTCCAGAGTAAAAACTGAGAGATGGTGGGGAAAGTGGAGTTGCTGAGCAAGTTGTTTAGAACTTGACTGCAGCAATTCAAGAAGAAAGTTCACCTCTAACTTCTTAAGGGCATCTGAGGGCAGGCATTAAGTTCTGGCCTGGCTAGTGTTGCCCATGCAGTGTGAGTGAATTAAAAAAAAGAGGGCCAAGCAAGTTGAAGTAGCAATGCTGTAGGACATCTGCTCAGCCACCAATCATTTTGTGGGATTAGTTTTTGGTAGCAGTCAGGCCTTACAGGTTATTCTCTCAGATTGTGCCCATGAAGACCATACATAAATCTACATCATTGTTCCTTCCTCAAAAAAAAGCTTAGCTAAACAGTAGCAGAGTGCATTTTCAAATGTCAACAATGTCAAATTATCTAGATTAGCCAGACCAGAACTCAGACGCACAAAATACCTACAGAGTATATATTCAAGCAGGGAGTTCAGTCGTGTTAAGATTCCAGCTGATGTTATTGCTGGACACATCAGATCCTAGACTGGATCCAAGCTTGATAGATCATACGTATTACTAGTTTAATCGCTACGGATATGAACAATGATTAAGAATTCAAAAACATCAACCAGACTACATAATAAGTTTTGTCCTTGGTTAGATCATTTAAGATGGGTCTCCACGTGAGGGAATTCCACTAGGGTTGGAATTTTAACATAATGTGTTCTCAAAGCAGAACAGGAAGTGGGCTATACTTCCACACTTTTGTTTTCTGATTCCTACAGGATTTTATTTAATTTAAACTCTGGTGACGATTCTTGGAAGAAAATTGCCATCATATGAATAGCCAGGGTTCTTTATCCTAGGCTGGAGGGCATAAGTTTAAGGTGAAAGGGGAGAGATTTAAAAAGAACCTGAGGGGTCACATTATCATGCAGAGGGCCGTGCGTATATGGAACGAGCTGCCAGAGGAATGGTGGAGGCTAGTACAATTACAATATTTAAAAGCCATCTGAATGGATACATGAATAGAAATAATCAAAGGTTTAGAGGGATAGGGACCAAATACTGGCAAATTGGGTTGGTCAGATTGGGATGTCTGGTTAGCACAATTGAGTTGGACTGAAGGGTCTGTTTCTGTGCTATATAAATCTATAATTCTATAACTTTGTTCATTTTATTTAGGTTTTAATAAAGTGATCTTAAACAGAAGCATGTAATGTTGTAGATTTTGTTTTAACAATGAAACAGAAGTTTATTAAACAAAATAAATGAACTGTATTGAAATAAATCAGTCTATTTACTTATAACACAAATTCCAAGAGCAAAACGCACAGTATATATGTGATCCCTTCATCCCAAAACACTCCTTTACAATGTTAAAAAAAAACACTTCTCCAGTAGCCAATAACAACTCTTGCACAGTATTTACACCAGAATCTCTTTCTTTAACACTTTAATAGGTTGAAGGTACTTTATTCCTGAAACTATTATACACTTGAGTTTAAACAAACTGAGCTTCAAGACCTCTTTGTTGTTTTTATGGCAAACGTTCCATTCTGGGATGACCATTAACTTCTTATTCTAAGGTAATGTAATTTACCCTATTCTCCCTTCCTCAAGAGAACTACTCTATACATGCAACACTACACAACACAGAAAGACAGAAACAAAGAAAATAGAAACAGGTGTAGACAACTCAGCCCATTGAACCTGTTCCACCATTCAATATGGTCATTGCTAATCATCCAACTCAAAATCCTGTTCCAGCTTTTACCCTTTGATCCCTTTAGCCCTAAGAGCTATACCTAACTTCTTCTTTCAGTGCTTTGGCATCAATTGGTTTCTGTGGCAGAAAATTCCACAGGTTCACCACTCTCTGGGTGAAAAATCTCTCCTTGGTTTAGATCTAAATGGCATTCCCCATATCCTTAGATCTGGCCAACCCCATAACATTAGACAGTCACAGGACTTCACAGAGTTGCTCAAACAAAGTAAAACTGAAACACAAACTACTCCTTCTGAGCTAAATGTGTATCCCCTCAGCTTAAAAAACAACTCAGGCATACATTTTCGAACAAATTTTAGAACAAATTTTCTACCTTGCTAGGTTATAGAACATCCTAAAGTAAACAAGAACCAATCAGCTGTCAAAGAAACCCTTGCAAACTGTTTCTAAAGAAATCATCATGGCCACAGAAATATTTACAAATTGATTATTAACTCCAAATATACAGACATATGTTGCTAATGAATAATTAAAAACCTATTAAATCCAACCTTAATATAAATGTTTGAAAAATACATAACTCAAATAGTTTATATCAGTTTATATCACATGAGTTTGCGTTCAGTAAGCAAGACCTGTATGTGAGATTGTAATTTTAGTATTCAGTTGTTTATCCAATTTGGTTGCTACATACCGTTAGTTCTAATCCGGTTGGAGATGTGGTATTACATTATGAAGCAGAGCACCTTCTTCGTCTCCACTTCAATGAAAAAAAGATGAAACAAAATCTATTATTTGAGTTATACAGAAAGCATGAGCTAGAATATTTTAATGTGTTTGATGCATCGTGCTATGTTTTACAGTACAGCTGATAAAACAAACAAAACTGTTGTTCAACAAACACCTGCCAGCTGACTTTGGCTCATTTGATTCATTAAAATTCCTGTAGTCTTCTTGGAAGAAGGGCATGTGGAGTAGGCCGAGGCTATGCTACATTCTGGTAGTTATAAAAGGCAAGTTTCATTTCATTCTTCATTTCAGTCTTTGTGACACATGCAGCTGCCCACTGGCAGAATCTTGCCAGCATTGGCCTTTTATTTGAGCATGCTACCAAAACCTATTTGTGATTTCTTTTCTAGAAGGGTAGGACATTTAACTGGCAAAAACATTTACTAATTATCCTGCTGGAACAGTGTGCTCAGTTAAAGCAATAAAATTACAATCATGCCACTGATAGCAAGCAAGACCTCCTTGTATTTTTTTTCCAGCGCTGCATCCCAACTTTCTGCAAGTAAAGTCTGTTTGTACACTTTAAGAATTTGCAGGAAACAATATAAATAACATGGGTTGGAGCTGGTCCATCATTTGCCTTCAAAATCTGAATCCTGCTTACTCTTTCTTTCCTTTCAGTTTTTACTTCCCCCACTTCTATTTCTATTGAGACAGCTCTGAGGAGCATTGAACTGCAGAGATGACAAAGATCATCATAGTATATCTGGTTTACTCAGAATTTATAAAACAAAGGACCACATTATACATTCACACGTGCTAAAACAATATTTCTGTCTTTCTTATTATTGTTTGATCTTTCTTGTTATGTCCATTTCCACCCTGACTTTCCCTGTAAAGATAGACTTTGGATCAGTCTTTCAATGTTAATCTTTTGCTTTGTCCTACCATCTTTATTATCATATGTCCTTTGCCTTTTGTGCATTGAAATATTTTGTCATTTAACCTGTCCTGCTCTCCACCCGAATTCCCGAATTCGGGACATTCCCGAATATTCCTTTTCCCTCTTCCACAGCCCTGTACTTGTTCAAAATTTATTACATTTATAAGTTTACTCAGTTTTGATTTCTGAAAGCTTTGTGGACATTTGATGAAAATAATGATGTGAAATGTCTATTTTTCACTTCAAAAATGCTGCCTCATCTGCTGAGCACTTCCAATATTTTCTATTTTTATTTCAGATTTCTAGCAACCTTTGTTTGCAACTTTTGGATGTCTAATACCTTGTCTGGGCTTTATTTGCCATTTGGGAAGGCACTCTCCTGGAGAGTCAATATAGTTTCAGAGCAAACAGAGGCCACACAGGCTTGGCACTTGTAATATTGAAACATAGAAAATTGGAGAAGCAGTAGGACATTCAGCCCTTTGAGCCTGTTGGCCATTCCACATGATCATGGCTGATTGTCCAACTCAATACTCTATTCCCACTTCCTCCCTTTATCCCTAAGTTCTAAAGCTGTTTCCTTCTTGAAATCATACAATGATTTGGCCTCAACCACTTTCTGTGGCAGAGAATTCTGTGGGCTCATCACTCTCTGGATGAGGAAATTTCTCTTCATCTCTGTCCTGAATAGTCTACCCCATATCTTAGATGGTGACAACTGTTCTGGACTCCCCAGTCATAGGGAGCTCTTGTACTCAGACAGGTACAAGAAAAATGTAGTAAACAAAATAGAGGCCTATGTGTCACTTTCACAGATTTGACCAAGTAATTCCACATTGAGATCAGAGACGCAAATTGCAAAATCCATGAAACACTTGGATACTCCATGCATTGTTCGTAGCGCTGGTGAAATAATTTCATAAACTTCAATAAGTCAAACACAACAGCAATCTTTTTTGAATCTCCAATGGCGAAGAGCTGCATGCTGGCCCTGGCCTTATTCACCCTGTCCTTTAGCATAAGGTTGCAGCAGGATATGGAAAACCTTGACATCAAGGTTTATATATCTTCCGGACTTTTGGAAGTCATTTCACTCTCAGGTGTCTTATGTCTCACATAGTGACACAAGAGAAAACTCATTAGTGAACTTCTTTTCTCTGTTGATCATGTTGTTCTGATCCACAGTCAGTCAGACCTCCAATGTATAATAGCATATTTTCCAAGATGCTGCAACTCTTTGGACTAAAGATCAGTTTAAAGAAAGCTGAATTCCTATATTGACCTATACTCCAAGCAGAAAATAGACCACCAAGCATTGTTATTGAGGGAACTAAACTGGATGCCATCAAGCAATTGTCCTACTCTTTTTTGAACATCTCCTTTGAGACACATCTCTTTTGTTGTGTCATAAGCAAGAAAGTGGACAATATGCTTTCAAAAGCAAACAGAGCATTCAACAATCTCTCCCAATTAGTGTGAAGGAACCACAGCCTCAGGACATAGTTCAAACACAAGGTATACCAGCCATTCTGTATGACACCAAGTCAATGGCCCTGTACTGCAGACATATATGGATTCTGCAGCATCTCCATTAGTGCTTCATTAGCTGTATCCTCAAGATCCACTGGCAGTACCAAATCAGAAACATTCAAGTTTTGGGGAAACAGCCAATATCACCAGCTTCAATCCATGCTCCTGCAGTCTAGATGGGCAACAGATGCATGCCCAAGTTGATGGTCTGACCATTGGTAAATAGAATTAGAGGCCTCAGGCAAGCACTTCTTTCCTGAAGGAGTCATTTTCTGTGTCCAATTTGGACGCCTCACCAGGGAAAAGAGCAGGCTATGGATTGTGCCTCTGGCGATGCTATATCGCTAGTTCTACAGTTACCTTTGAGACTGAGCGAAGTAACAGCACAAAAGAGAAAAACTCAAGGTGGATGGACCCAAACAGGCCCCTAGTACAAATTGACCAGCTTTGGGAGAATTGGTAGGACACATAAGCATGCAATGATGAATGCAGCCTTTATATCATGTTCGTGGGCGAAAACTGTCAACAAAAAGACCCTTAAAACAATTAAAATGTTTTCCTTTATTTTCAACCCAAATCAATATTTCAGCTGTATTTAATATTATCTTTTTTGAAATATAATGCACGTTTTTTAACGTGCAAAGGCTCTAACCCTGTGGGCTATACGGACAGAAGGATGTCCGGCTGAGAGATACCTTCCTGAAAATGTAAGGCACCGTCCGGCGAGATTTCTTCATATCAAAGTTCTGAGCACCGTCTCCGTCTTTAAATTCTCCTCCAAAAAAACGACAGACGGGAATATACACAAATAAAATCCACATGATGTCCTTATTAATACATGTTGTCACACTTGCCAAGTAGATTAGCGAATAATCCAAACTCTGCAATGGACTGGAACATATGGATTGATGAAACGCAGGGTTGTCACAAGCTAATCTTTCAATTAAATTACTGCAAACACACACGTACAAAGATATATATGTTTTGAAAATAATTATAAACATACATCATTGTCACGCTCAAATTGCCAGTCGAACCGATTGGTTTTCCTATTAATGTCACATTTTCTTGAATAAAATCCGCCATAAAAGTTTTAAAACCGACTCAATCCAGTCACTTCATTTCTTTTAACTGAACGTACTTCTGAAGGACACTTAACCCATGTTGAAAGGAAATCAGCATTTTTCCACACTCTGTAAATGTTAATAAGTTGTTTGCAAACCGGTCCTTTGTATTGGAAGTAATGTGCGATATAGTACACCTTGGAAATGTTCGATTGGCTGGCAGAGATTCTGTGGTGAATACATTGCTCGTTCTCTCCGAGCATCTGAATTAAGATCTGACCCTACATGAGCAAACAAGGGGATCCCTTTCTCTTCGGGACAATTATCTTAATTTTGGAACGTGTAACTTCAGTGCAACTGGGTTGTTCTGATATCAGACAGGACTGTCCTTGTACATTTGTTGAAGTTGACAGGTTCACAGCCGTTCACAGTTTGGGACAGGTTTCAACACAGATTCTTACGTGTAAGGCAAGAAGATTTGCACAAACTGACCATCTCCATTTAAGTGATTATAACTAAAGTTGGTACAGAAAATGAACATTCATTTCAAAAAAAGGGGAAAAAAACTCCGATTAGTCCAGTATGGTTAATAGAAAGCTTCTAAAGTTGTTAGTGATCCCAAGGATCGGAAATCCACTCAGTTTTCTTTAATAATTCCATAGGGATGTCTTGTATTATTTTCTAGGATAGCACATAATCCTACACGGAAACTTTGGGCGTTTACTTTCTGTAATCTTAACCGAGACTCTTAAAGGAAGTTTTATTTTCTGCTGTCCAGCTGTCGAACTTTACCATTAATACCAATGATTGTGTATGATTCAGGAATCCGTATCCAATAAGTAATTCAAATGCACTACCAAGCAGTGTAAGGGTTACTCATTTCAACAAAATTGTCCGAGTGGGTTTCACGCCATTCCACTCCCAAAGTGATAATGATAGTCTTGTGCTGACATTTCAAATGCATAAAATATTGTTGTATATTCTCTGACATTAAGTGTCACCCTTTTGGGGAAGCGATAAAAGTGCAGACCCACAAATAAACAAATATCTCCTATAAAAACTACATTGGTAAATTTGCTGTAGTGATATTTTATATTTTAGAAAGTGGGCACACAGAAAACGTTTTGGAATGTTCAATAACGTGACAGATGAGCAAACTGATATCGAAAACATTCCTTTCACTTCTTCTTAAAAACATCACAAAACAGCTCAGAGACTATGGTCAGTTTGTCTTCTAACTTAAAAAAAAACTGACATTGATGGATTTTCTTCTACATGGGACAAACTAAGGAATATTCAAAGCTAGGGACACACTTCTGGTTAAAGAGGCAAAGCCATGCAATCAGCCCTAAACAATTGTATTGACTTTGGCAGGACTAGAAAATGATGGATGATGCGACAGACTTCAGATTTGGCAAACAGGAGAGTTTAATCCCCCTTTAGGCTTGCCATGTGCATAACACTGAGTCCCCTGGTGGGACGGGGCACTAGAACAAAGTGTCAGGGTGGCCCAGATAATAATCACATGATGCATTGAGGATTAAACTCTAAGGCTGACCCAATATTCATGAGTTGGGGCTAATACTGATGTGAAAATGATTCTGAGGAGTTTGTCAAGACATCTCCAACAAGTGAAGACAAATGACAGAAAAAAATTCTAAAGTTAAACATTAGAATGAGTGTGAATGGACAGGACTAGAGATCAGTCTGAATTTGTTGACATCCATCATGGTGGCCTCCTTACATCTTCGTCTCCCATGTTACATCTTCACCCTATTTCACAACTTTGTCTCTACAAAGTTCAAAGAAAAGTATATGTAATTTTTATTATTGTTCAATAGCTTTAAGAAATAATTGTTCAAATATGTAACTGTATATTTGTCATCATACCTTTAATAGTTTCTAAGTTTGCATTATTCCAGGACTGACAAAAACATTTATTTCACAGACATAGGGAAAAGCAACAGGGTTAATATGTCAGTGACTTTTGTCATTCTTCCCATATTGATAAATGTTTTATGAATTATAAATCATATATTTTTTAGTGACAGCATAATTCAATTTGAATAATAATACTACCACATAGAGACAAAATTATTTGTATTTGCAAGTATTTTTATTTTATGATTGGTACATTAAAATTATCAAACAGCTTGTCTATCATTAGCAAATAAAAAGTACAAAGTTAAAAATCACACAACACCACATTATAGTCCAACAGGTTCATTTGGAAACATTAGCTTTCGGAGCACCGCTCCTTCATCAGGTGGTTGTGGAGTATACGATCATAGGACACAGAATTTCTAGCCAAGGTTTACAGTGTGATGCAACTGAAATTATATATTGAAAAAGACCTGGATTGCTGGTTAAGTCTCTCATCTATTAGAATGGGCAAGTTGGTTTCAGTTCTTTCATATATAAATTCCAGAACTTTCTTAAAGTTACATCTCAAGTGAACTTTAACAATAGATGCTATGTTGGCCCAGGTAATGCATTGAAGGTGTGAGGTGCCCTGTGTGAGGCTGGCTGTGCCCCAATGTTCAGACTGATTTGAATCTAAAAAAGGGATTACAGAATCTTACATGGATTCATGCAGTTTGTGTGCAAAATAAAATGTAATTCTGCAAGAACAAATTCACCTCACAAACATATGTGTGTGTGCACGTGCACACGTGGGTATGTATGTGCTAGGGCTATGAATGTCTGTGACAGAGTGTGTGTATGTGTGTGAGTGTGAATGTAAAGGGGTATATGTCTCCAAGAGGGTGCATGTGTGAGAATGGGAGTGTATGTATGAGCGAGGATGTGCTCGCGTGCTTGCGTGTGGTGCAGTGGGATCACCTGTAGTGTGACATGAACCCAAGGTCCCAGTTGAGGCCATCCCCGTGGGTACCAAACTTGGCTATCAGCCTCTGCTTGGTCATTTTGTGTTGTTGCATGTCTCGAAGTCTGCCTTGGAGGATGGTCCCCCGAAGGTCCAAGGTCAAATGTCCTGGACGACTGAAGTGTTCTCCAACTGGGAAGGAACACTCCTGTCTGTTCATTGCTGTGTGGTGTCCATTCATCCATTGCCGTAATCTCTGCTTGGTCTCACCAATGTACCATGCCTCAGGGCATCCTTGCCTGTAGTGTATGAGATAGACAACATTGGCCGAATCACATGAGTACCTGCCGTGTACATGGTGCGAGGTGTCCCCACGTGTAATGGTGGTATCCCTGTCCACACTCTGACATGTCTTACAGCATCTACCATGACAATTTTGTATTGTGTTGTCCTGAAAGCCAGGCAGTTTGCTGTGAGCAATGATTTATTTGAGGTTTGGTGGTTGTTTAAAGGCGTTAAGCGCAGGTGTGGGAAGGTCTTGGTGAGGTGCTCATCCTCATTGAGAATGAGTTGCAGGCTGTGAAGAACATGGTGTAGTTTTTCGGCTCCTGTGAAGTACTGGACAGCGAGGGGTACCCTGACGGTTGCAGCTCTTGTCTGTCTCCTGAGGAGGTCATTATGGTTTCTCACTGTGGCACATCGGAATTGGTGGTCGATGAATTGAGCATCGTACCCTGTTCTTATGAGGGCATCCTAGAGTACATCCAAGTGCCCATCACAGTACATCTAAGTTCCTCCTTGTCTGAACATATCCTGTGTAAGCAGTTGAAGTCCCCTACGCAAGAAGGACATGGGATGAGGTCACATAGGGAACACTGAAGGACTGGATCCAAAGACCTGATCAATGTGTTTAGTTCACGGGAGTGCTCTTTGGTTGGATCAGCCGGTAGTTGCCTGTAGTGTTCCTGGTTGTACAGTTGTCAGTACACTTCCTTGCAGTAATCTGTTCTATTTTGAATGATGAGGGCTCCTTCTTTATCTGCTGCTTTGATGACAATATTGTGAATGGTTTTTAAAGCATGGATGGCATGGTGTCGTGGTCAGGTAATGTTTTGCTCTACCTAGTGGGTGCAACTGATGAATCTGGCACTTATATATTTCCTGACAGTTTGAGCATACATGTCAAGCCCAGGGCAGTGGCCCTCCAATGGTGTCAAGTTGAATCAATGGGTCCAACGAGGAACCGGAACAGTTATCACAGGGATTCGTAGAAGGGTGACCAAAGAAGGAGTCAACTTGCAAAGAGCACACGCATGAACTAAACACATCGATCAGGACTTTGAATCCAGTCCTTCAGAGCTCCCTACGTGCCTTCATCCTACATACTTCTCACGTAGAGGACTCCTACTGCCTTCCGAAGATACACAGAGCCAACACACCAGGACATCCCATTGTATAAGGCCTTGGGACCCTGTGTGAGAACCTCTCTGGCTATGTTGAAGGCGTCTTGAAACCCATTGTATAGTGATCCTGGTTCTGTCGTAACACTAGAGATTTCTTACAGAAACCCAGCACCCATGGACCAGTCGAACCGGGAACATTCCTCATCACAATGGATGTTTCAGCATTCTACACCAGCATATCCATGATGATGGCATTGCAGCAACAGCCTCAACACCCACAACTGCCAATCTCTGAGCACTGTCCTACAACTCATTGCTTTATCTTCGACCACAACATTTTCACCTTTGACAACCAGTTCTTCATTCAGACACACAGAACAGTCATGGGGACCAAATTTGCACCCCAATATCCCAACACTTTCGTGCACAGATTTGAACAAGAATTCTTCTCTACACAGGATCTCCAACCAACACTACAGGTACATTGACGACATTTTCTTCCTCTGGACCCATGGCTAGGAATCACTGAAACAACTACACAGTGATATCAACAAGTTTCATCCCAACATCAAACTCACCATGGACTACTTTTTAGTATCTGTCTCAGCACTTCACTCTATTGCAAACCCACAGATATCCTCATGATGCTACACTTTCATCCAATACATCAATACATATAACAACCATCCTCTACAGACAAGCCTTACACATAGGCAGGATCTGTTCAGATGAGGAGGAACATGACGGGCACTTGGAAGTACTTAAGGATGCCCTCGTAAGAACAGGGTATAATGCTCAACTCATCGACCGCCAGTTCCGACGTGCCATAGCGAGGAACCGTAATGATCTCCTCAGGAGACAGACACGAGCTGCAACCGACAGGGTACCCCTCGTTGTCCAGTACTTCTCAGGAACCGAAAAACTATGCCATGTTCTTTGCAGCCTGCAACACATTATCAATGAGGATGAGCACCTCGCCAAGACCTTTCCCACACCTACGCTTCTTGCCTTTAAACAACCACCAAACCTCAGATCATTGTTCATAGCCAACTGCCCAGCTTTCAGGTCAACACCATGCAACCTCGTCACGGTAGACATTGCAAGACGTGTCAGAGTGCTGACACGGATATCACCATTACACGTGGTGACACCTCCCACCAGGTACGGGGCAGGTACTCATACGACTTGGCTAACGTTGCTTATCTCAAACGTTGCAGACAAGGATGCCCTGAGGCATGGTACATTGATGAGACCGAGCAGAGGCTATGGCAAAGAATGAATGATCACCACACAACAATCAACAGACAGGAGTGTTCCCTCCCAGTTGGAGAACACTTCAACGGCCCAGGATATTCAACTTCGGACCTTCAGGTGACCATCAGGGCGGCACGGTGGCACAGTGGTTAGCACTGCTGCCTCACAGCGCCTGAGACCCGGGTTCACTTGTTGGGCCGAAGGGCCTGTTTCTACACTGTAATGTAATCTAATCTAATCTAATCTTCTAAATTGGATTTCAGGACATGCAATAACGCAAAGGCTGATGGCCAAGTTTGGTACCCATGGGGATGGCCTCAACTGGGACCTTGGGTTCATGTCACACTACAGATGACCCTACTGCACTACACGCACACATGCACACACGCACACACGCACACAGATACAGAGACACAGACACACAGGCTCCTACAGACCCATACACTCACACAAGCCCTCTCTCATACACTCACACATATATTCCCACACTCACACACACACCCTCTCACAGACTTGCACCCCTTTACACTCACACTCGCACACATACTCACACTATCTCACAGACAGTCATACCCACACCCACTCCTCGTGCGCTCGCACACACACACACACACATATGTTTGTGGGTTGAATTTGTACTTGCAGAATTTTATTTTGCTCAAAAACTGCATGAATCCATGTAAGATTCTGTAAATCCCTTTTTTAGATTAGAATCAGTCTGAACATTGGGGCACAGGCAGCCTCACACAGGGCACCTCACACCTTCAATGCATTACCTGGGCCAGCATGGCACCTATTATTAAAGTTCACTTGAGATGTAACTTTAAGAAAGTTCTGGCATTAACATATGAAAGAACTGAAACCAACTTGCCCATTCTAAAAGATGAGAGACTTAACCAGCAATCCAGGTCTTTTTCAATATATAATTTCAGTTGCATCACACTGCCAACCTTGGCTAGAAATTCTGTGTCCTATACTCTTATACTCCACAACCACCTGATGAAGGAGCAGTGCTATGAAAGCTAGTGCTTCCAAATGAACCTGTTGGATCTGTTATAACCTGGTATTGTGTGACTTCTAAGTTTGTACACCCCACTCCAACAATGGCCCCTCCAAAAAATAAAAAGTAGCCAGTATTTGCATATAAATGTGCTCACATTTGTTCATAGAAAGTCTTAGTTAATCATGACATTGGATATAGAGCTAAGTGGCGCTCATATTTTAATCTTTTTAACTTCTTTTGTTCCTGAAGTTACACGTTCAGCTTTCCTGAAAGCATCATATTATTTTCTGGGTATATTTTGACAGCTGTTGGTTCATTACCCCACACAAGTGACAATTCTTCAATTCAGAGTCCACTAATAGTACAGGGGCATATTTATTGACAAGTCATTTAAACTGGGAATACAGTCACGCCCAGTCATCCCTATTTTTAACTGCAAATGGAGCAACATAAAACAACATTTTGGTAAAAACAAGGACTGCAAATACTGGAAACCAGAGTCTAGATTAGAGTGGTGCTGGGAAAGCACAGCAGGTCAGGCAGCATCCGAGGAGCAGGAAAATGGACGTTTTGGGCAAAAGCCCTTCATCAGGAATAGAGGCAGGGAGTCTGCAGAGTGGAGAGATAAATGAGAGGGGGGTGGGGGGTGGGCAGAAAGTAGCATAGGCAGGTAGGAAGATAGGCAGGTAGGACAGGTCATGAGGGTGGTGCTGAGCTGGAAGGTTGGAGCTGGGGTGAGGTGAAGGAAGGGGAAAAGGGTGGGACACCTGCACAAATCAACCCCACCGCTCTGTGGCTCAGCATTTCAACTCCACCTCCCACTCTGTCGAGGACATGCAGGTCCTGGGCCTCCTCCATCGCTGCTCCCTCACCACCCGACGCCTGGAGGAAGAACACCTCATCTTCTGCCTCGGAACACTTCAACGCCATGGCATCAGGGTGGATTTCACCAGTTTCCTTATTTCCCCTTCCTTCACCTCACCCCAGCTCCAACCTTCCAGCTCAGCACCACCCTCATGACCTGTCCTAC
>NC_057721.1:66379182-66451510 GCF_004010195.1 Chiloscyllium plagiosum | reverse complement strand
CTCATTTATCTCTTCACTCTGCAGGCAACCTGCCTTTCTTCCTGATGAAGGGCTTTTGCCCGAAACATCGATTTTCCTGCTCCTCGGATGCTGCCTGACCTGCTGTACTTTTCCAGCACCACTCTAATCTGGACCCATAAAATAGCATTTACCACTTCCAGTCCTCACTGACTGCTGGCATTTTAATTGGGACTTTCACATGGATGGCTTATGCACCTGACTTTTTCAAGTTGGAGTTTACTTATAACATACGAATTGGAGTGTTATGCTGGTTACAAAATCACAATGCAATTTTGAGATGTTAAGCCCTGAATGGCCTAATCAGTGGTGCTTAAGGATAGGCTATTTGCGAATAATCATATTATGCTCTTTTTTATCTCAACCTGTTGCCAGCAAATTTGTGTTCCACTCTATAATTGTCTCCTTTGCACTTCTACATTTCCAAATTCCAACCAACAATCTACCTGTGAAAGTTAGTTTAGATTTCTTAACTCACTGGAATTATACACATCAAGCTGGTCATGCAAATAACTTGGAACACCTCAGTGAGGGTAAGTGTTGAATACACTCCACCTTTTGCTGTGCAATGTTCAATCACAGGAACTTACATCTATATTGATCATTCATTTGCTCCTGATATCCCAAATACTTGGTAATTAACTAATAGATAATTTTGAAGTGTAGTCACATCGCAACCAATATAGACTGCATGCTCCCACAAACAGTGATATGATTATGATCAGATAATCTGTTTTAGTGATGTTGATTGTGAGATAAGTAATAGCTAAGGCACTGAAGAGAAATTCCCTGCTCTTCGTAGAATCCCTGCAGCATGAAAGCAGGCCATCTGACCATCCAAAGAGCATCCTACCCAGACCCACCTGTAACCCTGCATTTCCCATGGCTAATCCACCAAGCCCACACATTCCTAGACACGATGGGCAGTTTTGCGTGCCCATCCACCTGACCTGCCCATCTTTGAACCATGTATGGAAGCCAGAGCATCTGGAAGAAACTCACGCAGACATGGGGAGAATGTGCAAACTCCATATAAGCAATCACCCAAGGGTAGAATTGAACTGTGCCCCTGACCCTGTGAGGCAGCAGTGCTAACCACTGAGCCACTGTGCCCCTCACTTCTTCTTTGACATGGTCCCATGGGATCTTTCATGTTTATTTGAGAAGGCAGATTTGTCATCAGTTTCAGTTCTCACCTAAAAGATGGAAACTGCAAAAGATCTCCCATTACTGTATGCAGTGTTAGCTGAGAGCTTTATTATGAAGTCACTCGGGAAGCAACCTGAATACATGACCTTAATGGAACAGTGGTGAAGGAAGGTGTAGCAACACAACGCAAAGAGCAGCTGAGGTATTGGGGTTCTCCAAAAGTATGTAATTGGGCAATAGGACTACACATTTTGCTTTACTGTGAAGCAATTTCAGTGCTTTAACATGTGCAGAATAACTAATTACTTGTTAGATTAGGACTTGGTATCAGATGAGACAGCCTCAAGAAAGCAATGTTACGCTTTGCATTTGATGTAATTTAATAAAACAAGTGCAACATTTCCAAAGATTAAAACTAAAGTTTAAAAAGAAACCAGCTGGCCACTGAACCACTTGAATACGCATGATGGTAAAAAGTGTCACCAACAAATAGGCCAAGGTCTAGACAGTTTTTAATTGTATCTGCACAGACTGCTCTTCTCAATTGGAAACACCACAGTGGGCAGTATAGGATAAATTCTTACCTTTGGAAATACAGAAAGCAATTAAAACTAACAACACTATTGCTGCAGCAATGGAAGCCAGCTTATTCACATTTTGGAAATTGCAAAACTAAATAGTTTAACATTATTTAGTAAGTTGATTGATTTTTAGAAAGCTAGAAAGGTTGAAAATCTGAAGCAATAAACAAAAACGTTGGACAAGGTAGACATTCTCTATTTAAAACATTAATGGGCTTTTTCTCTTTAGATTCTGCCTGACCTGTACTTCGAGCATTTTGCATTTCTGGTGAAGCTGTATTGGAATTTAACATGACCCAGTACAGTACTTAAAATCTCACCAACCTTTTAAAAGGAAGTGATGTAAGTTAATTATGTTGGAGGTAAATTAACTTTCATATTTCTTAATTCCCACCCAGCTCAGTGTTTCACTCCACAATATCTTCATGTCTGAGGTTCAATTATGATTAAAGAGTAGGTATTTGTAAATCTCACTTGGATGAAGTATGAATACAAATTGGATGGACTGCAGAATTGCATAGTTGTGCAATGTTTTGTGCCCTATGCTTTTTACCTACTTAATCTGGATGCAAGATTGTCCCAGGGCTAGGCTTGCTTTGAAATGTTTCTTCACTCAAGGTCGCTATTACTTTAATTGTTGCTAAAATGCATATTTCTACCTTTTCTTTGACATTTCCATTTTGCTGAGCACTATGTTTTTCCAAGTCCTGTGAATTACTGCTGTAGTATGTATATCAGTTAACAAGTGTGCCACAATGGTTACTCCCATAAGAGGAGGATCAACCCTTGAAGGATATCTGGTCTGCTGATATTTCCGGCAGTATGTTCAAATGCAATTTTCTTTTCACTTCAGAGGTAGCTCGGTCACCTACTCCAGCAGGATTTACAAACCAGTTACAGATCTTTCTAGAACTGTGAGGGTTATAATAGTATTAAATCATATACAATCTCAGCCTCCAGGTCACCGGAATGCATAAACTAGCCTGAACTTTACACCCATATAAAACATCTGATTGATTCCGTATTTACTAGAGCACCTCTAATGTCATTTTGCACTGGAAGAGAGGTATTACAAAAAAATTGTGAACTCCTACAATTTGGCAAATTTCTCAAGAGCCCAAGGCAATGTTTATGGAACTATTCAAGACACCATGTGTGATGTGCTACACATGAATTGGCAAGGACACTGTTCTTCAAAATTTGAGGTGGTTTGAGACCATCTTCACATCAGTGCTCATATCAGATAATATCCACAATGCTTTTATTCTACAGAGGTTTACCTGCGTTATTTGTAAAGCTCTAGTGAAATGAACATCTCTTTTAAGAAATCAGGTCTATAGTTTGCAATGAAAGCAGACAATGTCAATGAAGATGACAGCAGGAAGCATGTGATGGTGAAAATATGAGGTTAGGAGCTCAGTGCATGGTTGAAGCAGCTGCCAAGATTGTGAGCAATATGACCCAGTCTGAAACAATAGGATAAAAAGAAAAATTGATTAAGCAACATAGGTCTAGACTTTCTGCCAAGGCTAAAGATAGTGGTTTTACTTTCCCAATAGTTAACTGAGAAAAGTGGGACTAACCCAAGAGTGTTGGGCAAGCACTTTAACAGCACAAACTCTCTTTATTGCCTACAATCCTGAGTTTGATCTTGATTGTTACATAATAATCCCATTGGAGTGAATATGAGTTAAGATGATCATTATGACTGATGACTATGTTGATGTTCATTCAGAATGAATATCTTAATGAACAGTTATTGTTGAATTAAAAATCAGTTACACAAGAAGTCAAGATAATCATAAAATTATAGAATGATCATAATGCAGATGGAGGCCATTTGGTCCATTGCATCCATACTGGCTCTCTGCAAAGGCACTACACTTAATCTTACTCCCATTCCTTATAACTGTGTAATTTTGTTCTCTTCGGATAACTTGATCTGCAAGTGAGTCAAAGATTATGGGGACAGACGGGAATTAGACCACTGTCAAATCATCCATGATCACATTGAAGGCAACTATTAAATTATAGTTTCTACTGCCATTTTCTATAGATATGCAATTTTACATAAAATGACACATCTATTAAATAAATATGCTGTCTCTGTGAATTTTATCCTTATGGTGTTATAACTATTTCTTACATACTTTTGAAAACTGTAAACTTAATCTATTAATCATATGAGGTAGAAAACTTCCATGCTGTTAAATCTTTTCACTGAATTGTAGTTACTTTTGAAGAGCAACAGTTTGCTACTTATTTACATGCAAGGTCGAACCAATGAAAGTCACTCAATGCATCTAAAAGTACTTGATAGACAATTAAGTGTTATTCACATGAAAAATGTTAGCTCTGCCTTTCTCCCCATAGATGGTGTCTGATATTTAAAGCATTTTCTGCATTTAATTTAGGCTTTCAGCATCTGCATTACTTTTCCCTTGCAGTTCTGTTTTTACAGGACTGGATGAGGTGAGGAGGCAGTTGTTCATGAAGGACAGTAAAATGTGTAGCTTCACTGGAGCAGTTGCATAGTGTGTCTGAAGTTATTCTGCAGATTGCAGAAAATAACCATCTCATTGTGACATAAATTTACAGGAAAATAGTTTTCAAAAGAGAGAAGGGATTAGGAGGTGGAATAGCTTAGCATTCTAAAATATCTTATTAAATGAGAATATTTTGAAGTTACAGCACAGTAAAATTCTAGGAACACACATTTAATTTGCCACTGGATTTATATTCAATTAGCATCATGTTTTCTGCAAAACAACAGCTATAAATGCTCAATTTTTGTCCCACAACACATCTGATCATTTATCTAGAAATTCAATCCAAAACAAACAACAGAAAGCATTCAATAAAAGCAAACATTTCACAAATGGAGGATTTTAAAATGTGCAGCTGTATCTGTGGCATTTGCAAGTTCATTGGTTATCAAAGGCAGTCGGTGCTGTGTCAATTAATTCCATTAAGATGAAATTGGATGGCTCTCTGGTTGAGGACAAGGTTGAGTATTATAAGGAGAAATAGGTGCTAAATGCTCTGTTATGATTGTTGGTAACAGCAGGCTTGTGAGCTTTCTTTGAAACAATAGATGGGGAAATATATCAATGCCTTAAATCAACTTTAAGCTCAGCCTTAAATTTAGTTCCTCCAATCCCATGTGGGATAATGGACAGCATAATGCTGACACCAGCATCAGTTCATTACAATCTCCTTTTAAACTAGCATTATAACAACAATATTTATTCTATGATGCTTCTACTTTGAGATCACAAAGTAATCAGTATTAAATAATGTTGCGTTAAATTAAGATTAGAGTTCTGTTCTCTTACCTTTTTGAAATCATGAAAAAAATTCCTGAGATTTATCCTTTAGTAAATGTTATCAATAGCTACTTACCTCTCTCAGAAGAAGCCAGCCACAAAGCAAACGGTGTCAGGTTGAAAGAAGCAGACACAATAGCTTAAGTAATATATTTTTCTTTAAATTATGTTAGCTCACTGAACACTAAAATCAAAAGAAATTGCTTATTTACCCAATGCCATCAGTTAAATGACGCAGGAGCTTCTCTGATTAATTATTATATATTTTAGTTCATCTATCATTGGTTATGCCTCACTGATTAGACATGTTGAATAATAGAAGGCAACCTACCTATTTGTAAATATAATCATACTGGTGACAGGATCACAACTTCCAGAACCTTAGTGATAAGGAATTGCCAAAGCAGCAATCCAGCTTCTCCTTGATAACTCCGATTTCCCAGGCGTCAAATTATTGGAACATCAAATACAAACTTATGAACTTGAATCTATACTTTTTAAAATCAAAATATAGGGAATGGAGAGTGGAACCAGGGCATTATTGATATTTAGAAGTGATATAATGTGAACACAAAAGAACCTTGGAAATCGCACATCAGCCCCATGGAGTGTTTGCCACCTCCTTTTCAAAGTACCAATTATGCTGATACGTTAAGATCGAGGTATGAATGCCCACTTGCTTTGTGGACCTATTGCATGTTGTTACACATGCTCAGACCGAATGTTAACAGTTCAGTCTCATTTTATCAGAGCCTGTTTTACATATATAAGCAACGATAAGAATTACTTTTTAGTTATTGTCCAGCGTCAGTTCTGACTCCACTCACATACGATTCTAACCAACGCCACTCCATTAACACGAGATTGAGAGTGAGCAAAGCGGCTCTGCATATTTATTATTAATCAGATCGTTTCTCACGCATTCCATAAACACACACACGGATTTCCACTTCACTAGTGAATTAATTTCAACTATCTTTTTCTTGTCATGTGAGTCAGAAAAGGAGGAATAGTGTTTCGTTCTGGTTCCGTGGGCATCTAAAACCCCATGCAAGCTTCGCACAGGCCCTCTGAGCATACATTAGCAGAGCTGAACACCAGGTCACTGTTACCATCCCGCTTCTTGGGTGAATTCAATAATATTTATTGGATTATATTTCTCCCTATAGTTTTGACGCTACCTCTCAATGGATACCAATACAAACATGCAGAACTGAATCCATTTCTTTTACAGGGACAACACCTGAAAATATATATGTTATGGACAACATAAAACCTGACAGAGTTTAGAAAATGTACTTTATTTTTAAACGCCTTATGTAAAAATAATTAAATCCACGTGTCTTTCTCCTAAAGAGGACATTGCAGAGAGGGGTACAATTAAACCTTTATGTAGATTTGGACTTCAGTTATTTTCAGTGTTGAGAAGATTGCACATTTTCATTTGATGATGCTGTGCGGTCGCCCATTCCCACTCGCCAAGTTCCCCTCTGAACTCCTCCCGCGAGGATTTCTCAACTCACTTGAGTGTCTTCTGAGAGGATTTCCTGTCCAACAGTTTCCTTCCTGTTGTGATACAGGTTTCGCTGGATTTGTGTTTCTTCCCCTCGAGCAATAGCGAGGTGAACATATTTAAAGCAAAGTCTGGAACTGCAACACTTCCATTAGGACCCAGTTCATAAGAGGCAGTGACCAGCAACAGTTGGGAGAAGTCTTTCAGTATTTCCATTTGTCCAAATAGCTATAATATTGTACTGCATTTAAAATAGTACAAATAAAACTACAGCACGATGGTGATTCTCAAAAATTATCTGAGAATTCAGCAATGTGCTCATTTTAAACGTTCAAGATACCGTCTTCTTGCCAGACATAAATGTGTGAATTAAAAGGTTAAGTATTTAATTACAGAATTGATCTGAGCTAACAGAATAAACTATGCATTACTTGTCAAATAGAGAATAGGATGACATTTAAGGAATACACGTTAACGTATGGCAAAATTATGTTAACATGTGCTGGATTTCTCTAATTCACTTCAAATGACAAAACAAATCCAGTGCGATTGTTATCGAAAGACTGCTGGCTGCATGTCAACATATGGAAATAATTCAAATCTTATACTGTCTCCATAAGTTAGAACAAAATTATAATGACGACCGATGGCAAATTGCATCTGAGGTCAGACTGAACTATGGCGATGTAATTGTGTCTGTCAGAGAGACAGAGAGCTAACAGCTGGGATGTGCGTGTCTTTTATCCTGTAAGGTGTAGTTTAGCCTGAGATCTCTCCACACACACATACTCTTTAAATTCTTCCGACAACAGTATTAACTCGCAGCTGGCAGGACCATATTAAAATCTTCGCAACTTGAAACCGACACGTACGTTTTGAAAAAGAAACTGCCTCCCAATTTGAAAGCTTATCCGTCCCCGTAATGATTGGATTTCAAGGCGTTGCCAGCTTAAAAAAAAGCTCAAAATTCATGTGTAGTATTTTGCTACAGTTGACTCGTGTTATGGACAATGGTCACACATTCTACAATATTTCTATGACGAATTATTGTTTACTAACATAAAATTAAATTAAAGTCACACGCAAATTGCTTCTTAAGCAGTTTCTTTCTAAAATAAGGTTCAATGTCACTGGCCAGGCCAGGATTTATTGCGGATTCCTAATTGGCCAGAGAGCAGTTCAGTGTCAACGACATTTCTGTGTGCCTGGAGTCATCTGTAGGCCAGACCAGGTAAGGAGAACAGATTCATTCTCTAAAGGGCATTAGTGAATGAATTCTTACAATCGGTGAAGAATCATCTGCTTTCAGATTTTATTTTTGACACCGCAGACATGATTGTATTTACTGAAACTGTTGCTGAGTTGGTAGAATCGGTGTCAGGTTATTCACTTGGAGTTGTTCAATCCTTCCATTTTAACAGGACATCCAAGTTTTGGATAAAATGCAATGTCCCAAGTAAATATTAAAGGGCAGCTAGTAAAAGTAACTCGAGTAAAAGTTGAAATCTGAAAATAAAATTAGACCAGATTACCTTGGTTTTATTAAACTTGCGATTAAACCAGCAAGTACAGTACATGGACAGCACATTCGGCTGGGCTTGAGTTTTTGTTCTCACCTGGTAACAATAATCACAGATTGTGCAGAAGCAGCTAAACCTGCAATCAAACCATTTATAGAATCATCGCTGAGCATATTTGATCATTCATCCCGAAATCTTTTATTACTTTTAGTTTTAAATTATCTAAACCACAAAGCTTGTTTTACCTATATCGTGGCGATCTTTGAGAACGGTTCCGTTTTCTCGGCGCCATTATACATATTCCTCAATCAACCAGTTCAGAGATGTTCTTACACATCTCTAGAGCGGATAAGACGAGAACCCAGACCTCCTGACTCAGAGGTAGGGACACTACCACTGTCCCACAAGAACCCGTCCCCATTGTTATATAATGCACTGTTGGCTTGATATACAATAAAAACAAATAGTTGAGCTCAATTATATCAGATCTAGCTGAGTGAGCGGTCTGTCAAATAAGGGCAGTTTGCTTTCTAAAACGTTTTGTTCGAAACGGAAAATTGGAAAGTATTTTTTCAAAATTCAGTTCACAATTTTGCTTTTACGATCTGAAAATTGTCTCCCCTCACTTGCGTTTCTCGCAGTATTAGATGGTCAGTATTTTTCGAAATCATTGCTTCGGTTTTAGTCTAATAAATCGGAAGTCAACTATGGCTAAGATGGGGAGCTTTGCCAGTTGTTTCAACATTTCAAACAATATTAGCTTACATCCTTAAAAATAATGCAATTTCCAAAAACAGTCCGGAGCAAACCTTTTCCCGTTTTAATTTAAAGCACTTAATTTCTTCAATGAGAATTGGCATATTTAAATATGTAATTCGTATCGGACAGGACTAATAATACTTTCCAGATAAATAATGTTATGATGAAATAACACGAAATAACAGAAAATAAATTTTAGCACAATTTTCAATAAACTTTAATTGAGAGTCGAAGTTTAGGATATAGCGTTCAGTTGTCGAGTCTCTCTGAGAGCAAACCTGAATCCATTGATTACATGCATGCATGGCAAGTTAGCAAAGAAAATTATTTTGGCTCATATAAAATTGAGCACAGTAGCTATAAAATGGGGACTTGTATTCTTTATATCCGCAAAGTTATTCTAGCTATTGTTTGTATAATATATGCATGCATATGCAGTTTGCATTGTGTGACTACCTCTATTCCAATATATAGAAACTGAAATACAAAACATATCCTCTAATCGTCTCCTGACGTTTCATCAATGTGACTCTTTGTTTATTGAATGAGAAATCAGCATTCTGCCAAAAAAAAAGTCCTTCCTCCCTGGAGATCAGTCTAAACAGTAGTCACATCTGTCACTTGCTACTCATGCAAAATCACACTTTCATCTTGTAGGCTCTAAGAACAATCTTCACTAACTTATACAGTGCTACTATTTATGCCACAGATACAGATCATCCACCAACTGATTACACTCTTCTGTCATCTGAACAACATGACTGTGGAGTGTTCATGTTTTGGTGCATTTAAAACAATAATAATGATGGTAATTAACAGAGTCTACCTAAAATGCTCAAAACATCTTTACTTCCTCACTGTTGCAGTAATCATTAGTCTTCCTGCTGTTCTGGAAAAGTACCTAATTAAACGGGATTAAAACTTAATGTTAATTAATTCTATATTTAATCCTTTGGTACTGTGTAATTTCCATTAATTCTTAAAGATTAACTAACATCTTTCATGTGAAATGATGTAACTCGGAAGAGTTTATCTGCCAAAGTAACCTATAAAGCACAATAGGATGTTTATACTGCACATCTCAAAACCATTGATAATATTCTGGTGAGGCAAATCAATTGATATACCGAGCAGTAGAATCTCAGGTGAAGATACAAAAAGTCTAGCTGAAGAACAGAAGTAAATGTTGTAAGCAGATTAATTTCAGAGGATATTTGAAATAAAAACAAAATTAATTAATTTGTTATTAAGAACAGGAACAGGTTTTTTTGCAGCCCTTAGATTCTGGTGGCAAACAGTGAAACATTTTTGACTTGTGACTAAATTAGCTTATCTCATTAACCATGTTTACAATTCATAACACAGATGTGTATCTCAGTACTAGGGACTATATGAAGTAGGGCAATTATTAAATGATATTAGCAGGGTGGTGATGGGCACAGGGTGAAGTGGCTCAACATCACTTTCCAAGGTATGATTTTATGGCCGTCATATAATTGTCAGAGAGCTTTACTCCCTCAGATATTGAAAAGAATGTTGGATGAGAATTTCTTTGTCATTCTTCATTGTTGAATTGATCATAGATTTGATTATATAGTATTTGAAATTGTACTAATGAGAAAGGATCAGCCTAACCCATTATTCTGGAATCAGAGGTATTGTGTCTCAATAGAATGTAGACCATTGAACAATACAGCACAGGACAGGCCCTTCAGCCCTCGATGTTGTGCTGACCTGTGAACTAATCAAAGTTCATCTCCTGACATTATCCCATCATCATCCATATGCTTATCCAAGAACTGTTTAAATGCACCTAAAGTGGCTGAGTTGACTACATTGGCAGGCAGGGCATTCCATGCCCTTATCACTCTCTGAGTAAAGAACCTGCCTCTGACATCTATCTTAAATCTATCACCCCTCAATGTGCAGCTATGCCCCCGCGCACAAGCTGACATCATCATCTGAGGAAATAGACTTTCACTGTCCACCCTATCTAATCCTCTGATCATCTTGTATGTCTCTATTAAATCGCCTCTTAGCCTCTTCTCTCCAATGAGAACAGATCCAAGTCCTTCAGCCTTTCCTCATAAGACCTATGCTCCGTATCAGCCAACATCCTGGCAAATCTCCTCTGCACCTTTTCCATTGCTTCCACATCCTTCCCATAATGAGGTGACCAGAACTGTACACAATATTCCAAGTGAGGCCGCACTAGCATTTTGTACATTTGCAGCATGACATCATGGCTCCGGAACACAATCCGTCCACCAGTAAAATCTAACACACAATATGCCTTTTTAACAGTGGTATCAACCTGGATGGCAACTTTCAGGGATCTATGTACATGGATACCAAGATCCCTCTGCACATCCACTCTACCAAGAATCTTTCCATTGACCCAGTATTCTGCCTTCCTGTTATTCTTCCAAAAGTGAATCACCTCACATTTATCTGCATTGAACTCCATTTGTCATCTCTCAGCCCAATTTTGCAGTTTATCCAAAAACTGCTGCAATCTGCAGCATTTTCCCACGCTGTCCACCATTCCACCAACTTTAGTATCATCTACAAACTTACTAACACATCCACCTATGCCTGTGTCCAAGTCATTTATAAAAATGACAAATGGCAATGGTCCCAAAACAGATCCTTGTGGTACATCACTAGTAACTGAACTCCAGGCTGAATATTTTCCATCAAACACCATTCGCTGCCTTCTTACAGAAAGCCAGTTTCTAATCCAAACTGCTAAATCACCCTCAATCCCATACCTCCGCATTTTCTCCAAAAGCCTATCATGTGGAACCTTATCAAAGGCTTTACTGAAGTCCACGTACACCATGTCAATTGCCCTACCCTTATCCACATGCTTGGTCACCTTCTCAAAAAAAAACTCAATGAGGTTCGTGAGACATGATAAGCCCTTGATGAAACCATGTTGACTATCTCCAATCAAGCTGTTGCTTGCTAGGTGATTATAAATCCCATCTTGTATAATCCTTTCCAAAACTTTTCCTACAATAGATGTAAGGCTCAGTGGTCTGTAATTACCTAGGTCATCTCTACTGCCCTTCTTGAACAAAGGCACAATATTTGCGATCCTCCAGTTGGGGAAGTTAAAGTCCCCCATAATGACCACCCTGTTCCTTTCACTCTTACCCAGAATTATTTTGCTAATCAGAAGTCTCCAGTGTGCGGAGCTAATGACTATTATGATCCATGGTCTACAAACAGCTGTAAACATCTCTCTCTGTTCACTGCAATTCTGCTCACCACTATTATTCACCCCTCATCCAGTTTCAATGTTGTCCAATCATCTCAGTCGAGTTTGCATTTTCTGTTGATTCATGTTCTACTGTAACCAACTCTTTTTCATTGATCTTACTTGCTCAATCTTCCTATCTTCACTTCACCTGAAGTCCCATGATATGCTTACCCTTTGATTTTCCTACGGACACATTCAATGGTTCTTGGCTCTGTCCAGCTGTTTGTAAGGACTCTTTGCCAGAGACACTTTCCCAAAGCAGTTATCTCCTTTGTCTTAGCCTTCTTTAGGCTCCCACCTATTTTTTGTGACATTCGCAAACAGGCTATAGTATGTTCCTTGTCCAAGTTACAAATATAAATAACTGTAGTCGCAGCAATCATCCCTGTGGTGCGCCACTTGAAATGCCATCCTGAAATGCCTCCCTTATCCCAATTCTCTGTTTTCTCTTAGTCAGCCAATCCTTTATCCATACTGTTAGCTCCAATCGGATGGGCTTTTATCTTATTAAGGAGACTATAATGCATTATTTTATTAAATGTCTTCTGAAAAGCCAAACATATTACATCTACCGCTTCCCTTTTATCCATCCTGTCTTCCCTTTTATCTATCCTGTTTGTTATCTCTTGAAAGAATTCTAACAAATCCATGCAGTAAAGTATCTATTCATATATTAGTTATTTTTCATCTGGGCACACATTTACTTTGAACTCTTGGCTACCTTTCCATTTCTTGTTGGATTGCTGTGGCATTCAACCAATTAACAAAACTTAGTGAACCAGCACAGAACATTATTAATTAGCTTGATGTCTGTGAGAATCATGTTGAGCATTGAAATGTAGAGATATCCAGAATTGAGGGAACTTGCCCTAGCTCAGAGTGACAGGCTCTTTAATGGATGCTGTTTCATCAATCATCAGCATTGCTTGAGCACCATGGATGTGCTTAGGTCAGGTGGTGAGTTATCAACTCCACCACAGGAAATTTATTTAGTCCAAAACTTCCAAGTCAACTTACAATTGTCAGGATGTTGGCACTTCACTGTTAGCACATCAGTTCTATGTGCATTATACTGGTTAGATTTAAAATTGTTTCAGAATGCTTTAAGCAAAAGCAGTACTAAATGAGTCATAAAACAGATCACAGCTAATGGCTGTAAAGTTAATGTTCTTGAGAATAAGGCACAACAGTAAAAATCCCTCCACTCCTCTTTTTCTGCTTATTTCAAAAATCTCATCAAACACTATTCAGTCTCAATTGCGAGCTCATCACTAGAGCTTCTAATAAATATAACAGTAGGAATTTCCAGATGTTGCTACTTCCAGAAATTTCATTATTAAAATTGAAAAGAACAAATTGTGTTTTGGTTTATGACCTGTGCCTTTGCACCCTTTACCATCTAACTTTGTATTGTCAACAAAATAGATATATTACATTTAAGTTACTAATAATTTTGTAAATCCTCAGCTCCTGAGCAAGTGATAAGACATAGGAACAAACATAGGCTGTTCGGTCACTTGAGCCTGCTCTGCCATTCAATGGGATTATGGCTAATTCAACACTCCTCATGTCCAGTTTCCTGCCCTTTCCCTATAAACTTTGAATCCCCTACTGATCGTGAATCTATCTCAGCCTACATTACACAGTGTATCCATGCTCTCAGCTGACATTGAAGAAAAATATCCACAAAGATTTAGCAATCTCTGTGATGTGAGTTTTACTTTTCTCAATGCTAATTTAATTCCAACAACAGCTATAGGGAATATCCAGCATCGAACAACAGGAATGCCAGTAAGTAAGTTGAACATAATGAAGAATTCTCTTAAACAGCAAGCTGTTTAATATGGAACAGTAAGGAGAAAACATCACTGGTGATCCTTTTCTTAATTAATGGACAGGGAATACAATTTGAGTCATGCATTTGGGATTATGATAGAAGGTAAATTATCACAAACAAATAATTGTTTAAAAACTTTATTTAAAAAAGCTATGGATTTCTTTATCTTATTGGAGAAATTTGACTCTGCAAGTATAGGTGTTCAGGACCATAAAGGTTGTTCATCAATAATTCTTTGATTTTACTTGATTTATTATTGTCACATACATGGAGATACAGTGAAAGGTATTGTATTGTGTGCTAATCAGACAAATCATACCTTATGTAAGTACATCAGGGTAATAGAACAGAATGCAGAGTATAGATTTCCAGCTACAGAGAAGTTGCAGACAAATATCAACTCTAAGTATGAGAGGGCCATTCATAACAGCAGAGAAGAAGCTGTTCTTAAATCTGCTGGGACATGTTTTCAAACTTTTGTATCTTCTGCCTGATGGAAGAGGTTAGATGAGAATATAACCAGGGTGGAAGGGGTCTTTGATTATGTTGGATGCTTTCCTAAGGCAGTAGGAAGTGTAGATGGAGTCAACAGAATAAAGATTAGTTTTCCTGATGAACTGGGCTGTGTTTACAACTGTCTGTAATTTCTTGCAGTCTTGGGCAAAGCAGTTGCCATTATAAAACTGTGATGCATCTGGATAAGATGCTTTCTGTGGTGTACCTATAAAAATTGGTAAGAGTCATGTGGACTTGCTGAATTTCCTTAGCCTTCAGAGGAGGTAGAGGTTTTGGTGTGCTTTCTTGATGGTAGCATTGATATGGTGGCCCTGGACACATTGTTAGTGATATTTACTTGTAGGAACTTGAAGCTATTGATCATCTCCACCTTTGCAGCGCTGATACAAACAGTGGTATGTCTTCCACTCTGTTTTCTCAAGTTGATGACAAGCTTCTTCGTTTTACTTACATTGAATAAAGATTGATACCTTAAACGCTTAAGCCATTAAGCCATCTATCTCTTTCCTCTATTCTGTCTTGTTGTTGTTTGACATCAGATCCACTACAATGGTGTCATCAGCAAATTTGTAAATGGAGGTAGAGCTGAATTTGGCCATGCAATGGTGAGTGAATAAGGTATATAGTAAGAGACTGAGTACGCAGACTTGCGGGACACCAACCTTGAGAATAACAATAACCATCTAGCTGTTATTGCCTATCCTTACTGATTGTGATCCGTGGGTCAGGAAGTTAGGGATCAAGTTACAGAGTTGGGAGCATTTCTGATTTAATCCTTCAGATTTAGACCATGCTTAAATCTTAATATGACACATTCAAAATAACCTTTTCAAGAACTTTTAACCAAACATAACAGCACAAAAAGTGGAAATCCATGTCTGATCAAATTATTTAAAAGTCCCCTTGTGCAAGAACTTTAACAGTGTACCATGTGGAGGAGTAGGGTATCACTAATCGCAATTACTAGATTTGATGTTTAACTGCACATTTGCAGACCTCAGAAGTGCTGATTTTCCTGCTCCTTGGATGCTGTCTGAACTGCTGTGCTTTTTCAGCACCACTCTAATCCAGACTCTGTTATTTTTACTGTTGCAATGATGATGAATGTTGCTGGTTTCACTACCATTACAGGTCAGCACATTGGACTGTTCTGATACAAACCTGAAATCAAAGACCAGCCAAAACACCAGATTTGAAATACAGTCACCCCTCCTAAGCCCCCTTCCCTGCCCCCACCTCACCCATCTCAACCACCTCAACCCTGCACAAGCAAGCTGTGCAAAATAACATAAATAAGATTCAGTGTTGAACAGCTCAATATTATCTTTAGTTAACTACTTGAAACTTCAGGATGTCAGCTTTCTTGTGTCAAGCCAAATCGTATTTAAAACCTTACCGTATCCCAAGGGCGCGTGCTCAAATGGGAACAAAAGCAGTCAGCTACCTTCATTGCATTATCTCAGTGCTAGCCACAGGATGTGAAGTATTAGAAATTATCATACAATCTGTGAAGCCTGACCCTTTTTTCTGTCATCAGCACCTGTCACTATGTAATGTTACGGCAGACACATATGCTCGTGCAGGTAATAGGTGATTAGCAAATTTGCTTGAGCTAATGTTTCATTTGAATGCTGGTGCATATGTTCCTAAATCTGGCACTTAGTTGTCGCTAAGCCTCCAACATTGATTCCCTTAAATTTTGTGCTTTTGAAGGAATGAGTAAGAATATATTTTCTGGAAAATATTATCAGCGAGAATGGCAAAATTGGCAGCTTTCCTGGCACAATATGTTCTCCACAAGGGACATGTCTTGTCAATGCTAACCAGATAGAATTTTATAAGTGACAACAAAGGGACAATCACCTGCATTTATATACTGAGCAGTTCCCAGGAACATTAACAACTTTGGCACCAAGCAGAAGAAAGAGCTTTAGGACTGGTGACAGAGATCTTGGTTAAATGGGAAGCTTTTAATGAGGACTTCAAAAAAGATCAGAAACATGGAAAGATGAAGAGTTGTAGAAGAGAATTCCAAGGCTTACAGTCTACTTAGCGGAAGATATAATCACCAGTGGTACAGAGTAGGAAGTCTAAGAGGCCAGAATTAAGAAATGCAGAGTTTTTGCAAGTTTGCAGCTCAGGAGGTGTTCAGAGAGCTGAAAAGGGCAAGGTGATGAACAGATAATTATTTTAATTGCAAAGTATTGGTTGGCTGGGAGCCGTCATGTTTCGGCAAGTCAATGATGGTATGAGTTGGAATACAGGATCACAGATTTTTTAAAGAATATTTTTATGGGATGCAAACATTGTTGGATAACCAACATTTTTTTCCCTTGGGAAGTGATTGTTAGCCTCCTTGTCAAGCAGTTACAGTTCTTCTGTACACACAAAGTGCTATCAGGAAGGGACTCCCAGGACCTTGATCTAGCAATAGCAATGTATTTTCATGTGTGTTTGGAGGGAAAGTTACAGGTGATAGTGTCCTCATGTATATGCAATCCTTGTCCTTCTAGGTGGTAGAGATCATGTCATTTGAAGGTATTGTTAAAATAGTCTTTGTGAATTGCTGCAGTCCACTTTGTAGATGGTACATACTGCTGCTACTGAGCATCAGTAGTGCAGAAACTGAACGTTGAAGGGTAGGTGGTGGTAGTTAAGTGGGCAACTTTGTCTCAGATGATGTCAAGCTTCTTGATTATTGTTGGAATTGTATTCATCTTGGCCAGTGGGATGTATTCCATCACATTCCTCACTTTTGCCTTGGAAATGGTAGATAAGCATTTGGGGAGACAGTAGGTGAATTACTTGCCACAGAATTTCTGACTTGCTCTTGTAAGCATAGTATGTGTATGGCTGGTTTAGTTCAATTTCTGGTCAATTATAACCTCCCAGAATAATACTCATGTGGGATTCAGTGATGATATTCGATGGCATTATCAAGGAAAGGTGGCTAGGTTCTGTTTTGTTGGAGATGATTATTGCCTCTTGCATGTCTTGAATGTTTTTTACCACTATTTAATCTGAGCCTGTATGTTAACCCAGCTTTGTTGCATATGGACACAGATTGTTTCTGTATATGAGACATTGTAAATGGTGTTGAATATTCTACAATCACCGATGCTTGTTCAACTGTTGCCTTAATTTCAATACTGAATGTGCCCATCTTGTTGTCAGCAGCAAGCTTGATTTAGACAGCAGAGTTTCAGCATAAGCTTGGGGCAGCACAGCAGCACAGTGTTTAGCACTGCTACCTCACAGCACTAGGGACCTGGGTTTGATTCCATCCGTGGGCAACTGTCTGTGTGGAGTTTGCACATTCTCCCACTGTCAGTGTGGATTTATTCTAGGTGCTCCAGTTTCCTCCCATAGTCCAGAGGTATGCAGCTTAGGTGGATTGGCCATGCTAAATTGCCCATAGCATCCAGGGATGTGTAGATTAGGTGCATCGGTTATGGGAAATGCAGGAATAAGGTGGGTCTGTGCAGGATGTTGTTTGGAAAGTTGGTATGGGCTGAATGGCTTGTTTCCATATAATAACGATTCTATGAACTGTACCCTAGAAACTGATCTAACTGTGTGGGGAATCAATGTGAAGTCAGTTGCTCTTTTTTTTAAGGCTGGAAATAAACATCTGTTGGATTATTGTGAGAAAACAAAACATGGTTCATTGATTTTTTTTCTGAAAGGAAACGTATAAGTCCTATTGACTGTTGTCTTGCTTCCTTGTAGTTGGAGAGAGAGATTAAAGGACATGGAACGTAATACATAGCTAATACTTGGTAAGGAAGAAATATAATCCAAGGCTATCATATTGACCTTTCTTAACCTCTGGATAACCCAGGCACTTTACTATACTTTTGAAATGTGGTCCCTGTTGTTTTGTGAGGAAATGTAGCAGCCAAATTGCATGCTTCAAGATCCCACAAAACAGGAATGAAGTAATGACTGTATCATCTGGTATTGGTTGAGGAATAAATATTGACAAAGGTACCAGGGAGGGCCTTCCAGCTCTTTGTCAGTTATTTCTAGAGAGTGTTTACCTTTGCCAAGAGAGAGGAAATGGGGCCTCACTTTACATCATCCAAAATTTATCTCTTTGATCAAACTTTGGATATTTTCTGCAACTTCTTCTAATTTCTATATGGTCTTTCTTCCTTTCTGCACCACTCCCCATCCCATCCCTTAGAAGATCCATTATGTTAAAGAAACTTTGTAAGTGCAAACTCGTGTATGAATTAAACACTATTATGGTTCTCACATGGGAGTGGGCCATCTTAATTGATTGGATGGCTGGTTCACAATGCAGATCAATAATGCAGGTTCAATCCCTGCGAATTGCTGAGATTACCATGAAGGTGTCTTCTTCTCAACCTCACCCTGACCACGACTCCCAAATTAAACCCAAAGGCAATTGTTTCTCTCTAATGGGAGAGCAGCCCTATCGCCCTCTGGGACTATGATGATTTTATTATGCAACCTTAAGTCATGTTTTGAATGTGTCGGTGTTTCTAAATTGGAATTCTCATCATCTAGTCTGGAGGAATGCATTCTAAGAATTTATAATGGAGATTGAACTGGAGGAAGGCAAACTGAAATCAGGAGATGAGTTTGTCTATTCAGGACAAATCATAACAGAAGATGTTAGATACAGCAATGAAGACTGAAGAAGGGTGTAATTACCAGAAGTAATCTTGTGGAAGAGGAGGTTATGTTAGCAACAAGAAAGCACGTGGCTTGTAACAAGGGAAAAAAAATCAAAAGAAGTGACTTTCTATCCAGCTTCTTGTATGCCTCAGTAGCCCGGGCATTAAACAAAGATCTGTGGAAGAAAAATATGTGGATCTTATAATGTAATCTTAAACTTTTACCTACAGGCTATAAAAAACAAATTAAGAAGCACTTGAAATGTAAGAGCAAAATTGAAAAAGTGACATCCAAAAAATAGAATGTCAGTATTTTGTCCATTTAATCTAAGCTACAAGCCTGCAGAGATCTCTGCTTGAGGGCAAAGTGGAATACAGCAGAAAAGGCACAGTTGTACAATGCACAGCCCTACAGTGGTTGCACAGGAGCCACCTTGGATATGTGAGGATACTGCAAGACACATGAGTGTAACATACCACAAGCAGGAGTGGGGGTAGGGTTCGGTAACAGCTTCTCAACTGCCAGAAACTGTGCTGGGGTTATAGATCTGCAGCCCCTTGCAGAATACAGTTTCCTTGTCCTCCCACATTCCACTGATAATTCCCTAATCAGCCCCTAGGCTGATGTGTAATTCTATTGTGCAGCTGCATGTCCGGTAGCTGGGGGCTCTCAAATGATCTATCACATCTGTCAGTGGCCTAATCATCCTCTCTAACAGCAACTAAAAAGCTACTCATGTGACTAGCCCACTATTGTCACCTCAGTCAGTTCTGTTGCTGTGTTACTTGACTAATTGGTAAAATGTTTAGCTTGTTTCTCCCACACATATGTGGGGAAGGAACTAAATAGTATTAACTGAAAACCTATTAGTTTGTGAGTCAAATACAGGGATTAGTAGATACTTGGCGAACTAACTCCATACCTGCTAAAAATTGATTAAGAAATGGAAGGGAGAATATAGTCACAATCTCCATCAAAGAACTCTGCATCCAATATATCTAAAAATAAGAACCTGCTGTGTCATTTTGTGCTAAAAATGAATGTTTCATTCGTAAGTGTTTAAATCTGCCATTAATAGCAATCGTTCATTGGGAGAATCCGTCTATCTGAAAAAATGTTGTATCTTGAAATTCTTTCTTATATTTTTAACTTGTACTTATCAGGATCCTTTCTCATTTAAAAATGTTGTTTTTGCTTTAGCTAATATATTTATGGCATCAGAAGGTCACTTCATTAATTTGTATGTTAAAGTTGTAAAGTGATTGTAGAATGATTCAAAACTTTCTTCGGATAAAAATCCTTAAAAATAACAAATAAAGAAGAATTACCAAATAAGTAAGAAATTGGGATTCAAAATGATGAGTAACCTAATGTATTACAGTAAGAGTGCCTATTAGGATAGAATGATTCTTTAAGAACAATAATCGATAATTATTTGTAAACCTTTTGATCATTCAAGGTGTAGAGGGCTTACTTTCTGATGAGTTGCTCATTTAACATCACTGCTACTAAAGGATGAAATCCTATCTGCTCCCTCTCAGGTGCAGGCAAAGGTTGCATGATGTTATTTTGAAGAAGTGCAAAGGAGTGTTGACCAATATTTACTCTCAATCAACATCACTAAGACAAAATATTTGGCCATATCTCTCATTGTTGTCTGTGGGACAATGCTATTGATTGGCATGCCTAAAGTAGGTTGTCGACTACAAAATGCTATGTGATGTCTGAAAATGTGAAAAGTGCTCTAACTATGCATACAGTTTTTTTTTAAACTTCATTTCTTTCATATTGTGTTCTGCTGCCTTTTGCTCATTTCTGATTCTCCCTCATAGAATAGACAATAGGGTGGCATGGTGGCTCAGTGGTTAGCACTGCTGCCTCACAGCACCAGGGTCCCAGGTTCAATTCCAGTCTTGGGCAACTGTCTGTGTAAAGTTTGCACATTCTCCCCGTGTCTGCGTGGGTTTCCTCCATGTGCTTCGGTTTCTTCCCACAGTCCAAAGATGTGCAGGTCAGGTGAATTAGCCATGCTAAATTGGCCATAGTGTTAGTTGCATCAATTGGAGGGAGGTGGTTCTGGTTGGTTTGCTCTTTGGAGGGTTGTTGTGGCCTTGTTGGGCCAAAGGGCCAGTTTCCACACTGTAGGGAATCTAATCTAATCACACCATGTTCTGGATCTTACCAAAATCCTGTAACATGTAAGTTTCATGAAGGTTTTCTCTCTGCGAGATCCAGCAAATTTTCTCATGCAATTATCCCAAATGCACATCATTAACTTTGTACCACACCCATTGATGCCCCTCTTGTCTGATGAGAGCCTAATTCTCGCATTCGCCTTAAACAATAGTACTCACCACTGCCAGAATATCTCTGTTTCCCTGGCATCAGCACCAACTTGAAAAGGCTGTTGCACACTGTGTCAACTGCAAACATTCCAGAACTGCCCTGCATGGTTGCAGACAGTTGCACCCGACACAGCAGACAAGAAGAAATTGCTTCGCTGCTTTATGGACAGGGACCTGGAAGTCTGGTGGACAGGATGATGCAGAGGGGAATGTCTGCCCCCCCATCCCCACCCAACCCCAGGACTTCCAGAGAGGGGCAGAACACCAGTCCTTGCCAAGCTGGTCAGTGGTTGCCATCCAGATTAGTGGAGGAATACACAGTAATGCCATAAGAAGGTCAGTGACCTCCTCAACTCTGCCAAGTAAGTACCATCATCTTCTGTCTGCTACGACACACTCACTTATCTCACTCACCTTCCATCAAAACTTGTGTTCTGCCATTCTCAGGATTGCCCTCATTTGCTCTCATTTCCTTTCAATCTTGAGTAATCTTTGGCAAGACATTCCAATGACTTGGTGGGAATATTGCATTTTTTTTTCACAGAGCCTTTAAGCGTATCCTTCACTCTCCTGCGAGCTGCTTGCTGTGATGAAACGTGGAGTAGAGAACTTATTTTGGAAATCTTGTGACACACATGCTGATGGTGTGGTCTCCCCAATGTAACCAATTAACAACAAATTTGCTTCAGGAGAGGGCAACATTATTGTCAGGACTTCACAGCTTCACCGCAGCAAGAAAGGTAACAAACATAACACATTTCTTATCTTCCTTGTCCAATCTGGACACTAGTACATTCTTAATTCCTTTCAAGCAACCCTTGACAGTCTGTCCTGGCAACTTTAAATTGAATCTTATACAATGACTCCTCAGCTTCCCTTGACATTAATAACTGGTCAACAGAACCCAAAAATCTTTCTACCAGTCTGTAAGTTTCACATTCCAAACTCTCTGTCTCTACTTGTCCCATGGCACTTGACACATTTTCCCTCATTCATTCATTTTCCTATTGGATTAATTCGCACAACTTTCCTCAACTATGTACACTTTTGTAAGCGTGACAGCACCCTTAAACAACATGCTTTGAGAAGAAGCCATTAGAATTTATGAAGAGGCTGTCAGCTCTTAGCGTGGGGAATAACAAAATCAACTAAGTATTGCTCGTGCAAGGAAAGTTCCTGAACAACTACATTTTCAGTCCTCTGTAGGCTGTGAAAATTGCAGTTTATTAAATTTGACATCTAATTTATTTCACTATATGTTACCATTCAATTTACTATGAACATTGATTTCAGCTATTATTGTTCCTCTTTTCATTTTGCATTTCTAAAATCATGTGCTGTTCTTTTATATTGCCTAATATTTCATATGAAATAATGAAAAAAAAAGTTTTACAGTAGCATAAAGAGTAGTGCACATAATGATGCTTAGAAATCTATTGCTAATAAGCATGTAAGTTAGCTTGCTGAGCTGGAAGATTTGTTTTCAGATGTTTTGTCACCATTACCAGGTAACATCATTAATGAGAGTCTCCAGTGAAGTGCTGCTGGTATATCCTGCATCTCTATTTATAGGTCTTGGTTTCTTAAGGTGGGTGACGTCATTTCCGGTTCTTTTTTTCAAGGTAAGGTAGATAGGGTCTAAATCGATGTGTTTATTGATGGAGTTCTGCTTAGAATGCCATGCATCTAGGAATTCTCTTGCATGTCTTTGTTTCACCTGTTCTAGGATATGTGTGTTGTCCCAGTCAAAGTGGTGTCCTTCTTTGACTGTATGTAGGGAAACTTCTCAAAAATCTATTGCTAATATGCAGATACATGTAGATTGTCTGATTTCTCTAGATTGGAACTACCCAATGACACAACTGAAATATTGACACAGATAATAAGACTATTAGAAATAGGAGCAGAATTGGGCTATTCAGTCCATCAAATCTGCTCCACCATTAGATCATGGTTGATATGTTTCTCAAGCTCATTATCTTGCCACCTTTTCATCTTTGATCACCTCACTAATCATGAATGTGTCTGCCACTGTTTTAAATACACTCAATGACCTGGCCTCCACATGCAGTCATAAGTCATAGAGATGTACAGCACGAAAACAGACCTTTCGATCCATGCCGATCAGATATCCCAACTCAATCTAGTCCCACCTGCCAGCACCCGGCCCATATCCCTCCAAACCCTTCCTATTCATATACCCATCCAGATGCTTTTAAATGTTGCAATTGTACCAGCCTCCACCACCTCCTCTGGCCAGCGATACATGAATTCAAACAGCAAAGGCAGTACTGTGCAAGTTCACTCTGGTGTCAGTTTCTTTCTTTGTCTCTCTCTCTCTCTCTCTCCTGCACTGACCTCACATGTGCTTCCTTTGTCTGTTTTTCTCCCTTTTAAAATTGCTGTTGTTTTGACTTTTTTTCCCCTAAAGTTCCAAAACAATGCAATGGCATATAAAACAGTAATCGCTGCTCCTGGAATTTGAGGAAATCACCTCCAGCATTTAATATACCTCAAAAAAGGAGCAGCTGTTACAGCCAGATATTTTTCCCATCCTCCATCTTGGATTACCCAGAATCCTTACCAGCCTTCTATGGCAATAGGTTTCACGAATTCACCACCCTGTGGCTGAAGAAATTTCTCATCTCAGTCCTAAACTCTGAGGCTGTCCCCTCCAATCCCAGTCACTTCTATTAGTGGAAACATCTTTTCTATATCCACTCTCTCCACACCTCTCAGCGTTCAGTAATTTTCAATGAGATTCCAGCTTACCTTTCTTACCTCCACTATGTATAGACTCAGATCAAAAACAGCTCCACGTATGATAAGCCCTTCATTTCTGAATTATTCTTTTGAACCTGTCTAGACTCTCTCCAAAGCCAATGCATATTTCCTTAGAAAAGGGGCCCAAACCTGCTCACAATATTCCAAATGTCATCTAATCAGAACCTTATATAGCTTAAGCGGTACATCCCTGGCTTCTAATCTAGCCCTCTTGAAATGAAGAATAACATTGCATTTACCTTCGTAACTGCCAACTAAGTCTCTATGTTAACTTGAAGAGAATCCTGAATTAGGATGGCCAAGTCTTTTTGTGCTGCAGATTTCTGAAGCCGTACCTTATTTAGAAAATAGTTAATGCTCCAATCTTTCTACAAAGGTGCATCAGCTCCCACTTCATGGGATCAAAATCTCTCTATTCCCACACTGATGGTCCAGGGCTCTCATTTCTGGGATTTCCTTCCCAACTTTGCTAATTGCTTATAAAGCTACCTCTTCAACTAAACTTTGAATACATTGGGCAGAATCAGGAGGAGAGGAGATGGTGGACTGCCTGTTGCACTGGAAGGAAAGTCGTCTGATAGCCAATTGTCAATAACAAGCCCAGTCACAGCCATAACACATTGACAATCCTGGCAGCACCGAAAGGCTGGCCATGGTTGCTGCCTGGACCAAGGAAGAAGTATGTAGAAAGAAAGGAGGATCCACTGAGTGAGCAAAATATTGGGCAGGGAGAATTTGGCTAGCTTCTGGGAGATGGGTTTTGGAAAGCCAGTGTGCAGAAAGGGAAGGCTTCCAGCTTTGGTGGTGAGACGTGGCGGGGAGTGGTGGGGAGATGTCACCTGTCTGTATTAACAGCACTTCCCCCAAGGATAGTCACTAATTTTCCTTGCTTTTTAAAAACATTTGTTAAATAGTTGCACACCACTACCTGCCTGCCCACACCGACAATATAATGTTTATAACAGGGTCATCTGACCTGGTAATAAGTTCTAGTGACCCTTACTTATTAATTCAAATCTTGCTGATAGGCTGTTGATTCAGTTTCTTCCCACACACTGTGGGTGATTTTGTGGGTGGGTGGGAAGTGCCAGACTGACTACCCACCAAGTCTTATGTACTTGCTCCCATTGAAAATATACCCACATTATGGACTAGACCAACCCCTCTCAAAATGTATCCAGGAGATAGCCTGGATCCTAACTTTTTCTTATTTTGAAGGCGAGTGCCAAGCATTGCCTTCGGATGCAATTTGTTTGGCCAAACTACCTGTCTTGAAGTAGAACACACTTTATACATGCACTATAGCTAAAATACAACAAAAAAGAAGAAATTGGAATAATTAACTCAATTGGAAAACTTAACAGAATAATAGATTATTTAATTACTAAATATTAACCTTTCCAATATAGTAACATCCCATACTCACATCCTTGGCAAAGGCGAATTCAGTGAAATATATTGTCTCACAGGTAATTCTCCAGTCCAGGAGGAAAAGCATCAAGAGAAAACTCTGAGACTGTGTGAGAGCAAGACAGAGAATAGCAAGGAGAGATATACTGCAGTTTCCAAACCCAGCTATGAGACCCCAGCAACTGCTATTGAAAAACTAAAGCTAAAAATCCTGGTTCAGTGGGAGCTTGACCCCACCCACTCAGGCTGCTTGTATTGTTCCAACTTCTAAAAACACCCAAGGCCTCACAAGCTGTTTATTTGATTAGATTCAAATAGATGCCTTGTCACCTCTGTCTTAAAAGCTCGCTTAAAAAAAAAGGACAAAATATACCTCTTAAAATCATAGTATCATCACATCAGTTGGGGGCATGTAAAACCCATATGCTGTTATGTGGTTCTGTGGCAATAAAATCTGATAAAATTCCTGTGAAGTGCAGTGGGCTGTTTTATCTTGTTCGAGGTATTATCTGAAAACACATTTTGTTGTGACACAAGAACTATCCACAAATTGTGAATATGTGTTTCACAATTGTTACCAGATGCTGATAATTTACAAAAAAAAGGAGAGACCAATCGTTTGTGTGTTTGACTCAGAGAAAGAATGATTGTGAAATGTAATTATGCAAATATGGGCTGTGCCTTTGTCTCTCTGTGATATATCTTGCAGTGACAAAGTACCATGTAATGTAGTAAGCCCTTAAATAGTCATAGCTAAACAAATCACTAATTCAGAAAACTCAGGGGATCTGGCAGAGCTCCTGGCATCCTCTAAATCCAAACCTCTTCCATCATGCACAGAAGTCATTGCAAGCTTGCAGCTGGCATCATGTTTTTCTTAGAAGACCAAGACTGAGGTCAATTGTATTCCTTAAATTTGCTGCAAGTAAAGAGACTAATTGATTACTGCAGGGAGTTACAACTTGAGAAGCAGAGACAGAAGAATATTACAGACACTTTTCCAGCTGGGATGTATTAGAATGATTTAAAAGAGGGCCTTAGTCTAGTTGTACTGTTCTGTATTTAAATGGACAGGATGCACTGAACTGTTTCATGAAAACAAACTTTGAAGTGTTTCTCTAAACATTCCTTGTTTGCCTTGCATCTGCAATGAGAAGCATGCAGATTTTAAGGAAGAATAGCTCAATAATCAGAATTAAATATCATTCTGACAATGTCTATATAATTGGTTAGTTTGTGTCTGCTAGAAATGTGACACTGTAAGTTCTATTTTGTAAATAGACTTTAAAATAACTAATTCAAGATTACTGCTTGCGTGACAGAAACAAGTAGCTTAAAAATATATTTTCACTAAGACTTGCATTTAATGTCCTTGGAGTCCTAAGGCTGGATGTTGCAGGCCACCCAAACAAGGGAAAGAGGGTGGGTCGACCCATAAAATAAGGTACTGTGTCATCATGCCAGCTGACTTGCTCCTTATCTCAGGCAAGTTAAAAGATTATGCTGAGCCCTTTCATTCTGTGAGCCCTGTACAACCTGTGATACAAGATATTTGGACCAGACATTCTAAACAAATGCAGCCTTTATCTACTTCCTTCCTATCAAATGCCACCCTCTATCAAATTTTCTCCCAAAATTTCTTCAATATCCTCTTTCTTACTAATACAAAGTAACCATTAAATATTCTAGACTTGCCCTGCACCTCTCAGCATTTATTAGCTTCTTTAAGCTGAATAGGACCAGCCCAAATCTTACTACATACTTACTATTTGCATGCCATTAGAAGACTTATGTTTTCCTTTCAATGTTAATTTTCACACTATTTTTGTATTTTCTCTTTGCTAGTTTAATTTCATTCCTCACTTCTCTTCTAGAACTATTATATTTGGTCTGGATATCACTTGAAGAATTCCATTGGTAGAAGTAATGCATCCTCATTTTTTTTTGTTTCATCACATTCTTTAATTCCTTTGCCATCTATGGAGTCCTGGTTTTGGTTCCTTTACTTTTGCCATTGTTAGAATAATTTTGTTTCTTAGGTAACAAGCTCTAGTTGCTGGAATACAACTGAGCAGATTGTTTTGGATTTGTTTATGTAGATTGTTTGTTGGAAAGACAAACTGGAAATCATGGAGAATGTTTTGGACAATATGAGTTCCGAATGAACTAATGTAGAAAATAAGAGATAAATCAAAAGAGGAAACATAAAATTCACATAATAAATTAGAAAAGGATGTTTGACAGTGATAATTGATATGCACAGTATAAATCACAGAGTTGTGGCATACGATAAGCACAAAAGAATTAGAAATTTTATGCAACTCAAACGCATTACAAATAGTTTGTTTGCATTTCTGGTGCATATGTCCTTTTGGCAACATTGATCCCTCACAACACAATCCTTTCTACTGCCAACTTTGTACTGTTGGCATCATGCAAACTTAGAAGAAGAACCACTCTGCTTACCTTATGGAAGCATATATGGTTTAATGCTTTTGTTATTTATCTGGTAACCAGAGAGATATGTGGTCATAGAGTCATAGAGTCATAGAGATGTACAGCACGGAAACAGACCCTTCGGTCCAACTCATCCATGTCGACCAGATATCCCAACCTAATCTAGTCCCATTTGCCAGCACTTGTCCCATATCCCCCCAAACCCTTCCTATTCATATACCCATCCAGATGCCTTTTAAATGTTGCAATTGTACCAGCATCCATCACTTCCTCTGGCAGCTCATTCTGCACACGCACCACCCTCCCCGTGAAAAAGTTGCCCCTTAGGTCCCTTTTATATCTTTCCCCTCTCGCCCAAACCTATGCCCTCTCATTCTGGACTCCCCCACCCCAGGGGAAAAGACTTTGTCTATATATCCTATTCATGCCCCTCATGCTTTTATACACATCTATGAGGTCACCCCTCAGCCTCCAACTCTCCACGGAAAACAGGGCCAGCTTATTCAACCTCTTCCTATAGCTCAAAGCTTCCAACCCTGGCAACATTGTTGTAAATCTTTTCTGAACTCTTTCAAGTTTCACACCATCCTTCCGATAGGAAGAAGACCAGAATTGCATGCAATATTCCAAAAGTGGCCTAATGAACATCTGTATAGCTACAACATGACCTCCCAACACCTGTACTCAATGCTCTGATTTATAAACAAAAGCATACCAAATACCTTCTTCGCTATCTTAAACTTGACTTTTAAGGAGCTATAAGGAGGAGAAAGATATGTCTCACAATTATGATTGAGGCATGATAAACATGGTCTCAAGTGAGACCAGTCGGTTGACTCATGGATGATCATGTCCCAAATGATCTACAATTAATCTAAAAAGCAATGATATTTATCAGATTAAATAGTATTTCTGATAGCTTGTAGTTTTGAATGCATCTCTCCAACTGAAAGTTGCATTTTACTGTTCTTTCATATCATGAGGAAAAATTATCTCTATGTTAGTTTGCAACTGAAATGTCATACTTGTGTCAAAGTGACTTATTTCTCCTATTGGTTCATTTAAATGCTATGTTTGTTTGGTTATCATACATTCTCCTCTTTGGGAATGGTGGGGATATATTATAAAAATTAGCAGCTTGATAGTCAAATTGTTGAATCACACTATGACGGCTTCTTCTGTGGCTAAAAAAGACCTTAAGTGTTACTTGAACCAGAGATTTTTGCTCAGATATAGGGTCACTATCTACTCAGCCACATGACATCCTACATAAATGATACAATCATTAAGATATCACATACAAGATTTTGCCTCTGTGGGAGACTCTATGACTCTGTATCAATCACAGCTCTGGCAATTGCTGAAAGAAGAGTCATGCTCTTCAAGATCTTTTGTCTTGTACTCATCAGGACAGGTACAAGAATGCTAAATGTCAATGGGAGCAACAATTTATACTGCAGGTGAAAAGGCTACTGAATAGTTAGTATGTTGACTTTGATCAATGAACTACATGGGAAATTTGTATGGAATCTATTGACTCTCCTGTTTTTGTAGAATTCCAAATAGATGCAATACCTGGACACGTTCCTTTTGCATGCACAATATAGCTCCTAGCAATAAATATGTTTAGCCTCCAGCAAGGGTAAGTGAGCCAAATTGCAAATCCAAATGATCATTTTATGATGCCAGGTACATAGGCCATATGTCCTAATTCCTGGTGGATCATATCAAATAGTATATCCTGCTATTGTTTGAAATTGCCAGAGTACTGACAATAGTCAATGACCTCGTGCTTGCAGAAAACAAAATATGTCTTCTGTTAGATGTGATTCAGCAATTGGACAGCACCCATAGAACAATTCTGAGAGTAGTGAGTATGACACTAATAACCAGTATGAGATTATCAACTAGATTCACAACATAGCTCACTTACACTTGGAATCATAGAGTCATACAGCTCAGAAACAGAGCCTTCGGTCTAACTCGCCTGCACCTACCAGATATCCCAATCTGACCTCGTGCCATTTGCCAATATTTGTCCCATATCCCTCTAAACACTTACGATTCATTTACTCAACCTGACACGTTTAAATGTTGTAATTGTACCTACCTCCACTATTTCCTCTGGCAGGTCATTCCATACATGCCCCACCTTCTGCATTAAAAGGTTACCCATCAGGTCCTTTTTAAATCTTTCCCTTCTCACCTTAAACCTATGCCCTTTAGTTTTAGCCTCGTCCATCCTAGGAAAAAAACCTTGGCTATTCATCGTCTCCATGCCTCCCATGATTTTATAAACCTCTGTATGGTCACCACTCAGCTTCTGTTGCTCTAGGGGAAAAAAACCCCAGCCTATTAAACCTCTCTATATAGCTCAAACCCTCCAGTACCAGCATCATACTTGTAAATCTTTTCTGCACCCTCTCAAGTTTAACAAAATCCTTTTTATCAAAGGGCAACAAGAATTGGACACAGTATTCCAAAAGCTGTGTACAGCCGCAACACGGTGTCCCAAAACCTACACTCAATTTTTGGACCAATGATGGCAAGCATGCCAAATGTTTTCTTCACCATCCTGTCTACCTGCAACTCCACTTTTAATGAACTATACTAATCATTACAGATATTCGAATGTAGGGAACAGTCCTCTGTAGGAAAAAAGGAGCATATCCAGGCATTGCACCTTTGTAGATTTAAACAAATGCATACATGACAATAATTCCTTGGATCACTCTTCATGGCAACACCTTGACCATTTAGAGTTGACTTCCAACCAATCAATACCCTTCTTGAATGCAAAATAAATTGTAGCTTTATTTGAAATTTGACATTCTTGCATCTGTCCTGATGAGTGCATGATGAAAATCTTTGACAGCATGTTTACTTTTGCAGCTGTACTCAAGTTCTGTACCACAAGGTGACTATCTCTAGCTGTTTATTTAATGTATCAAAATCAAAGTTTCAACACAATGAGAATTGCATGATTAGTACAGAATCTTCACTAGATATTTTCTATTCCCTTAGATGTTACAGTTTCACTTAATATGATATTGAATTGTACACTTGATATATGTCCAACACTTAGTTAGTTAATCTTACCAAGAATACAGAAGGGGTATTACATTGACGGTATAACCCTTGGATTAGGAAGAAGATAAATTGACTCAAAATCTTCTTGAGAACTTGAATAGTTTTACTAGAATGTGCATGTATGGATGTTGAAAGAGGACAAATATATTATCTTTATCTCATGCATTTTGTCAAAAGACTTGCCAAGAAAATAGCAGAAAATAGAAGGATCAAAACTATTTAAAAATCTTAATCTAAACATTAATTATGAACACAACAATAATACAGGATATTTGAACATATTACAGATGTTTATTTAATGAACGTTGTTTTAATTTATCCAGACAATATCATTTATACATTGGTTTATCATCTTAAGTTTTTTGTTAATTCACTAGTAGGGATCCACTCATAATTATTTTAAACTTTTATGTGCAAAATTATTTTACTGAAGTTCAAACCTTAGGGGCAGTATATTTTTAGCTTAGAGTCTAGCACTCGTGTTACTAAAGGGAAGGCTGTAGGTTCAAGTTCCACTCCAGAAGCTGAGCACATAACTATAGGCAACACTTCAGTGCAATAGTACTACATTATCAGCTCTTCATAGTGTCACCTCTGAGTCAGAAGGTCATGTATTCAAGCCCCACTCTAGGACTTGCAAACATAATCAAGGTTAACACTTCATTGAGGACTGAGGAAGTTCTACGTTGTTAAAGATACCATCTCTCTGTTAGACAGTAAAAAGAGGCTTTGTCTGCCTAACTAGGTAAAATACTTATTTGCAAATTGGCCACCATATTGCATAATAATAATGGTTATGTTTCAAAAACTGTCCATTAATTATGAAGTGATTTGAGCAGCTGAAGACATGTAAAGCAACATAGACAGTTTGCTAATACTGGATCTCTGTTTCTTAGGATAACAAACCAGTGTTGGATACAGTAATTTAGATGACAATTTAAAAATGTCCCTGAACTATTCAAAGAAGAGAGCTTTTCCAGTGATTTAATTTTAAATCAGACAGGTTGACTCTAGTTGGTGAAAGCCTGGTGGTTATCTGATTATCATTATTAATTGGTATGTTCTCCATGTAACATTATTAGAGGTAATATCTCTACTAATCAAAGTCCACTTGCCAAACAATCAGCACTCTTTTCATACGGTATAAATGTTTGTTTCCCACTCAAATGGATATTCTTGCAAATGGTTCTGACGATACAAGATGAAATGAGTTGACAAAATTTGTCTTCTGTCAGCAATAATTTTCATTGAATTGCGTGAAATAGTGAATGTGTTATGCTGTGCTATATTAATTAGTCATGCTGATTTAAGCAGAATAGCTCCTCTGTATTCTTCACAAATTAGAGTGTACTTGGCCTCTAATTTTCCATATTCTTCTCACACTCTGCTTGACTTCAGTGATTGTTTGACATCAAATTTCACCATCCACCCACTCCACCAAACAGTAGAATTCCCCAATGTGAAAAATTACAAAAGATGAACATTATATTTGTCATTGTGCATTTCTGTTTTTTTCATTATAAATTCCCATGTACATATGTATCAAGGAAACCATCAATTTATCATTTACTGCTCTGCAATTCTGGGCAGGGAAAGCACTGTAGTGCCATTGCTGGGAGGGAAATATCACTATAAAAGACAAGTTTACATAGAGCATTTCAATTGTAAGTATCACTTTGGAACTTATAATGGGAATATAAAAATGTGGAGAGACTCTGTGTGTACATATCCAAAGATTAAATCACATCTACAAACCCTATTGCACTAACATCTGGTTATTAATCCTGCTTCAAGAGAAGAAGACTCTTAGTTTTGCTTGTCTGTGCAGTACTTCCAGAGAACTGCTAATATATAAGTCTACAATTTGACTTTTTAACACAAGCAACGAAACAACGTTTGCTTTATATGAAATTAAAGCCTTCTTGACATGTAAAAGAAACATGAGAACACAAGCTAAGCAAGGAAACTTCACCAACTATATTTAAATGAATTGCAATAATTTTGATTAAATAATTATCAGATCTGATACTTCCTCATGTTGAAAGTTCTGTACACTGATAAATATTTATTCCTGTCTTTTTTTAAAAAGGCGCCAATTATAATTGAATGCATCAAAAATCAGGCCATAACAATGATTCAGGGAAAGGCAATGCCATTATAATCCTCGGGATTTGTAGAACTAAAGTTAGGTAACTTAATTTCTTAAAAACTGTTATTTAAGTATAAATGAAACAATTATCCATAAAAAAGAGATTTGAACAAACCCTGGTAGAATATTTCCTACTCTCTAACTCTGCTTTATTTAAAGACAGTTGGCAATCTGTTCAATGCAATTTAGCGTTTTTAATATCCATCCCAACCCTTTCCCCGTATGGATAACAAAATAGGATTTGCCTCATGTGGAATTGTTCATCGAGATCTTATATTGAATTATTTCACAAAGCAACACATGACGTTTCGGAATATTTGGGGAACACAGCTAGGCACTGTGCAAACGCAAGTGCTCCCTTCTTAAAACGTTGGCCATATAACATCCCAATCTTATATAATACAATATGTGAACATGCACATTTCTGATTTTCCTCTAGGCATGGACGAATATTTCCGGATACTCAAAGCACCGGGGGTTTCAAGTGTCATGCCTAGGAGAAATTCACTAAGTTAAAAAAAAATGCTGCTCCTATTGCCACCACTAACTTGAAGTGCACGACTTACATTAATGATTCCCTCTCAGGTGTCTCGATCCCATTTTGAAAGATTTGGCGTAGCTTCGGTGCCGGATTATTAATGCAGATTACAGCCAATGGCCAAAACGAAGCAAGCAGAAATTAAGTTAACTACAATACCATTCATATTAATTCAATTCACATTGACAAAGGTGGTGCTTTATAAAATCGAGCGGTTGTATCATTACACACTATAAAAAGTTACATTCTCGGCGACACTGATGAGCTATCAAGAGGATACTTTTCGTCCAAAACATGTTCACACGTCAATGTAGCCAAAGGTCAAGCTATTGAGTTCCCAGGACATGCCAATTGAAGTTCCCGTCATTATATAATATAAATGTAAATAAATCCCAAGGTAAAACCATACGAATATCTTCCATAATCTCGATTAGATATAACAAGGATTAATTACGAACATTATTTAGTACGAGGTTTATACACTGTAGAGGCAATTTGTACTGTCACACTTCTACACCAGTTCACTATCCTCAAACATACTTCCACTCAGACTCACACTCACCCCCCCACTCAGACTCACTCACATCCGCACTCACTCACAACCCCACTCAGACTCACACTCACAACCCCACTCAGACTCACACTCACAACCCCACTCAGACTCACACTTACAACCCCACTCAGACTCACTGACTCATATCCGCACTCGCTCACAACCCCACTCACAGACTCACTCTCACATATCCTTATTCGCACACACGAGATGTTAATTATGCAGTAATTTCTGAGAAGCGAAGCAGCACAACAAATGCAGTAACTGTCCTCTCGTTCTGTCACCTTTGACCTCCCAATGCTTCAGCGGCCAGTCCTTGTAACTGTTTGATTTCGGTACCAAAGCGTCAGTGAGCAAGTGCAGCACTCTCCATTGTGTCTGTCTTCGGGTGTAATGTTAAACTGAGGTCCCATCAGCATGGGGTGGGGGATGGAGACAGACACCGAGAGATCCCATGGCACTAAATGCAAAAAGAGCAGGGCACTTATCCCTGGTGTATTGGCTAAGGTTCACCCCATTCTCAACACCACTTAAAGAGCCTGTCATTCTCACATTGTTACCTGCGTGCAAATTGGCTGTTCTTTCTACAATGCGCAGTTAAAGGGAGTCACTTGACTCGAAAGTGTTGTAGGATGACCTGGGGTCGAAAAAGGCGCTACAGAAATTCAAGTCTCAGTTTTCTCAGTTCAAATGGAAACGCTCCTGTATACCGCATCAGACGGTAGGTGACTTGCATGTACGAAGACACTGTGGTCTCTCGCTGCAGCTTGGTCAGTCTAACATTAAGCAGGCATGCCCTCTCAAAGTAGGGAAGCAGCCGATTACTATCCAAATATTCCACTGTAAACAAGCGACCCGGCTGTGTCCAGGATACCTGCATACACCCTGTGTGCCTTTTGTCAAACTGGCTGCATATATAATGAGGAAAGAACAATTTGAACGTTTGACGGGAAAGGGAAATAAAACTGTTTCTGACATACTCGGATCCCAGTAACCCGGATTTACGAGAGAACTGCGTGACTTTGTGTGATATTATTTATTGAAATTATATTAAACAATGTTATTGGACATCAATGAACTTCTGTTAAGTCATAATGAGGTGTCCTCAAATATTTGTTAAAGTTCAAATTTAATTGGTGACAAGAGAAAGAAACTCGAGCAAATGACTCACCAGCTTATTCCGCGCTGGGTATAAATGTTTGAAAGTGTAAAAATGTTTGAAAGTGCGTATGCTTGTTGTTGCTGCTGAAGTTTCATTTATTTCAAAATCTTGCGAGGCTGTTCACAGCGGGGTAAGTTCTATCGTCTCTCTGTCTCTCCGTCCTGGGCGTCCGCAGTGTATTTGCAGCTGGTTATAACGTAAAACTTCGGGCAGTTGCTATCCTGGAGAACACGCTCATCACCCACCGTCTTCCCCTTAATTTATACCCCAAACATGCACCAAAACTGTCCTTGGGGATTGACCGGTTAGAGCGTGCGGCTGGAGTGGGGGATGCTGGTATCGGGTTGGTACCGGCATTGATGTGCACTTCGCCTTTACTTTATATATATATATATATATTAAAATTCTTAGTAATAATTACAATACTTCCCGGCAGCAGTTAGGGTGCAATGAATGGAAATAAGATTGCCTTTCAATACGTTTCGCGAGGCTTCTAACTGAGGAAGGGTCACTCGACCCGAAACATTAACTCTGATTTCTCTCCACAGATGCTGCCAGACCTGCCGAGCTTCTCCAACAATTTCTGTTTTTATAGTGACTTATACTTACCGCTTTCGATCGTTCCGGAATAGATCTGCAAATATAAAAAGTCATCAACTTGAATTTAAAATACATTTCCTTTATTTGTCTTTTTTCCTCCTATTTATTTAGATTTTAATGCGTCTGTCCATCGGGTCACATGAATGGAGTGTATGAAATGACTCCAATAACCGCAGACCCAGCCTGGGAAGAGAGGTGCAGGAATGAAACATTTTGGGCGCTACAACGGGAATTAAAGCGGCGAGGGATGAGTGATTCCGGCCTGTTTAAAGTGTTGCCATTTGTCGTGCCATGTGTAGTTATAACGTAATACTAGAGAACGAGTTGAACGTACAATAGAACCGGTACGGTTTCCCCAATACTCTCCCCCTTCCCTCACCCCAAGCTTGTCTGAATAATAAAGAATTATACAATATTACTTAGATAACACTCACTCACAAACCGATTGTCACCTTGGAGCGAGTACGAGGTTATGCTTTTTAAAAGTGTATAGATGGGAGGTTCAGGTCATTCTCCTGTAAGTGTTCAATAACTAAACCAACACAGTCCCCACCCCCTCAAACTTTACATCCAAACAAGCACATTGCGTATTTTTTTTATTTAATTTTAAAATCTCGACAGTTACTTGATCACACTTATTTTGTCTTTCAACGGAATAATAAATATCATTTAGCACATTTCCTTACAAAAATAAACAGATGGAAAACACTTTTTGCTTTATAATTTTTTTTCTCTCTCGCGGATGAGAAACAAAAGATTGTTTCGGTAGGATGTTACGGGAGGCTGATCGGAAGAAAAACGAAATGTCACGCTGTATCCGGAGTGGTGAAGCGCAGGACAGGTGTTACAGTGAGTTGAAGCGAGTTAGACAGTTACCGACACTCAGGAGTTGCAGGGAAACCAATATAAAAAAACACAGAAAACGTTTGCATGAAATCAGCCAAAACCAACGAAACACAGATATTTTCACAAAACTCAGGGAACGGCAAAGTACTTTATAATGGTAGTATCACACTCCAACTACCTTTGTTTCATTAAGGTGAGCAGCTATTTTTACAAGAAAGAATACAAATTTGTCTTTGTCGGTTCAGGGCTGAATTATTCCAAGGACAGTCCCCACACCCCCTCCCCCCCACACCCCCAAACTGATTCAATGTTGCACACATTTCTGTACCGAGCGAAAACACGTCTTTACATCAACTCCCACAAACGACTCCTTGGGGTTGGTCAGACCAGCGTCTTTCGCGCAGAATTGTTCTTTGTAAACTCATCGCCTCTTTCCTTCTTTCTGGTTCGCGATCGGAATAGCGAAGTCTTTCCTACATGGACATTTCATGTAATGTCCCACTAGCACGGGCCAGAGCGGAGTGCGTGGTAAAACATTCCCGACTCCGGGGAGCCATGCTCGGGATTTTGCCGGCGGCTCAGTGTGCAGTGAAATTCACCTGCTAGCAGGCTGCAGTATCCCTTTTTCCCCCCGTGTCTCCTGTTGCAATGATACATCCAGTTGCCCCCAAAGAGGGGAAGGGAAAGGTCGTGTTACATTTCTTGACCCGTTTGCGAGTTAAATAAGCGAGAGAGGGGGTGGGTGTGGGTCCGGTGGGGGGAAAAAAAGGGTTACTGCAACTTTCACACAGATACATAAGGACACCAGATAATAAAAAGGGACAAGATCACCACAAAGGTGGTGGGGGAAGAGCAGCCAAGCTGTTCCATTCTCACCTTGGCTGGCAGCGGCTGGAGGAGTCCAGTTCCTTCACTTCCTCTGCTTCACTTGCTGTCTGAGGGTAGCCGGGTCATGCCAGCGCTGGGCACATGGGGAGGCGGCGGAACCTGGCACATTGTGCACGGGCACGGCATGCCAGCCCACTGCTGGAAACCCGAGGCGGCAGCTCCCGCCGTCTTCAGGAGGCTGCCCGGGCCGCGGACGCCGGCGGCGACGGCAGGGGATAGGCTAGCCCCGGCTAGAGGGGCCGAGCTGACGGCCGGGACCATAGCCGGGTGCGGGAGAGGGTGAGGGCCGTGGGAAGGCGGCAGAGCCGGGCCGGCTTGGCAAGCTGGGGACGGGTGGAAGCTGCTGTGGTGACCGCCGCCGTAGATCTCGCCCAGCAGCCGCTTCATCTCCTCCAGGGAGCTGGTCAGCATCAGGATGTAGTTCCTGGCCAGCAGCAGCGTGGCGATTTTGGAGAGTTTCCGCACCGAGGGGCCGTGGGCGTACGGCATGACCTCCCGGAGACCGTCCATGGCGATGTTCAGGTCGTGCATCCTCTTGCGCTCCCGGCTGTTGATCTTCAGCCGGAGCTGCTGCAGCTCGGACTCGCTCATCTGCTTCTTGTCCTTGGCCCGAAGCGGCTCCCTGGGCCGGCCTTGCGCCCCTCGGCCGCACTCGCTCTGCGTGGAGGAGACCGTGCCCGAGAAGCCCGAGGTCGGCTCGTCCGACAGGAACAGATCCGGGGACGACGGCTGGCTCGATATCAGACTGGCATCAGAATCCATCCGTCACCTCTGGAGTTGGGGATCTGAGGAGGGATGTGGGGGCCTGGGAGCGGGAGCACTACCGGAGGCAAGAAGTTCAAACTTGCTGTGGGCAGCTCATACATACAACAGGCTGTCTGTGTCTGTGTCTGTGTGTGTGTGTGTGGGGGCTCCTAGTCCCTATCCCTCAGGTAAAATGTTGACAGGGTTTAGTTGGCCGGCCTTTTTGGGGCTCTCCCTACCCCTCCTCCTCCCCTTGTATTTTATAGGGCGGATCTTCGGCGATTGGGAGAATCTCTTGCATTGTTTCTGGCACCGGGACGTCCAATCGTCACAAGATAACCAAGTGCGGAATGGGGGTCTCCTCCAATACCGGGAGATGTGGGCGGTGCCGCCGGCTTGACACCAAAACAGTAGAATTGTGTGTGTGTGTGTGTGTGTGTGTGTGAGAGAAAAATACATTAGGCAGAGACAGAGGCTGGGACATCTGCTAAACCAAGAACTGGAACAAAGTGCACTCTTTCCAAAAAATATTCACATTTCAGATCAGCACAGACTCCACACTCAGAGCCACTAAACAGTGCATCAAATTGCAAAGAGAATTCTTTTATGTTCTCTCTCTCACACTCACTCTCTCTCTCACACATACACTACTCATCACGAACAACTGGACCGACACCTATAAGAAGCTGGAAACCAGGAGCAATTACAACCTATTGAACAAATTCCTCTACCCCCATACCAACATGTCAATTTTTGCAAATAAAACAATTAAAACCCATTTCACTCATTCTGGGTCCGGTGTAAAAAAAAAGTCTCAGTTTCTTGAATGTCTGTATGATCAGAATTGTATGAATCCAAATGATCTCTGACTGGCAATTTAAAAAGGAGTACTGCAGTCCCCCGAATGACATGCGTTCTCTTGTCAGTCTTTCGAGTCTCGAGTGAGGGCAACATTTTTTTAATGAAGACGCTGTACTCCCCGAAATAGTCCCATGTTGAGAAATGGGGCCGCGCAGAGAGCAGGCTGTGTTTCTGTGTTTTAGTGCAGTTAAAGGCGATCATTGGTTGCTTTCAAGAGTTTTCAGTCATGGGTCTTTTTTTTTGTAAAAAGAGAATACCGTTTTTGTTTGAAAGAAGAAAGTCGTTTTTAGAAAGACGTTTATTTTCGCCCGGCTAAATAATAATTGACTCATTGTTTTGTATTCCGCCTCGATTGAGTCAGTGATCATGCCACAGATTTAAGAAATCTTCAGTGACAAAGTACAGATTATTTGGAAATCGAATCGGCATTGAACAATCCGGTGTTATTTACAGCCGCTCAGTCCCACTCTGTTTACTGAGTGTACTCTGCTTACTCCACCACGCAGTTACAGACTGTTGATAAGTTGTCAGAAATCGCGTATTAAAGCGTTGTAATTATCCTATAACGGTTATGATCCGTGACGGTTCGATTAGTCAAGCTGTTACACTTAATCCTGTGAAATAAAGGGTGTGGGTGGGGGATTTTTGTCCCTCGGACAAGGCTGCATTTTTAAAAATAAAGATGGACAATGAGGTAGAAAACGCGTGGTCTGTACAATAGTAACATATGTGGAGCGATGCAGCAGCGCACGGATTTGTCATTGTGTCATTTCTTTGCTGGGATTGAAGTTTACATGTCTGGCGGTTTTACTCCCAACACCTGGCCGTCCAAAAACTAATTTCCAAATCCTCCGCAACACGCCATCTAGTGCTCATGTCAAATCATGGTCCCAAATAACACACTTACCGCACACTCATCACCCCCATTCCCATCAATCCCCCCTCCCTCCCCCACCCCACCGCCCAATATCACCCTCCAGACGCCACCCCGCTCTCTATTGTCTAGAAATATTGTTACAGCTCTGTAGTCTTCCTCCTCCTTAAACTTATCCTGTGTTGACAAGTTCCCTTCGTCTGTCTTTTACTCTCAACTTTCACAGGATCGTCAGTTTCCTATCAGCAACTTCTCTACTTCTCAAGAAAACCTCATTTCAGTTGCTTTTTCTCTGGTCGTCTTCGTCAGAGTCCCCCTCTGGGGGTTTGAGAGAAAGACTTCGTTGTACGCAGAGAGAGATAGCGGAATTTCTTGAGGTAGATTAGCAACATTAAAGAGGCAAGAGTTTCATTGAGTTATAAAAACGCGCACACCCTTTTCTGTGGGTTACAGCCGTATGTGAGGAAGAGAGCTGTTGTATGACAGTGCCTGCATCCAATCATTTCACCGCTAAAATGTAGAGAGTTCAGCATCTTATGTACTTTCTGACAGGTCTGTCAAGAGTCTTGCGTTATCACACGTGGGAAAAATAACAAGATAAGAACAACCAAGGTGTGAAAAAAGGCAGTGGTATTTTCTCCCTGGATCGTGAGAATGCTCATATTTATGTCAATCTTTAACTGGGATGTGAGTTACTCACCCGGTGCGTCTCGAAAATAACACGCTTGTCCTACTGCCGAAACAGCAACATAAATAAGAATATCGTAAGCCCTTTAGCTGACTACCCACTCTGATCACACAACCAGCAAGAGGCTAAAGCTGCTCAGTAATCCTCTGCAGTTGACTCTTCGCTTTGTCTCTTTCCAAAGCTCAAGTTATTTTTTTCCAAAATTGATTTCCCCCTCAAATTAATATCACATTTTTTAATTTAGATTTTAGATTAGTGGTTTCAGATTGATTTGATGTTGTGTGATTTTTAACTTGGTTTTAGATTGTCCGGGTAGTAGTGATAGTTAGGAAATGTTGACAACGTTAATCGGCTAGTCAGTCCATTATTCTATATATGCGCAAGCTGTTTAAACACTTGCTTTAAATAAGTAATCTTGATGATGCAGCAAGTACACTACAGGGTTCAGTTCAAACCTTGAGCTTGTTCCCAAGACTAATAATTAGCAACAAGTTTCAGACGAAATTATGATCTATCATAAAAATTAATTTGATAGTCTTCAAAAGAACCTTGAACTAAACTTCTTGGTTATCATATCTGTCTTCCTAAATTTTATACACAACTTTGGAGAACAGAGTTTGCTAGATCACAGTTATGCCAACAAAACTTCAATTCAGGTATGAAAGGATTCACCTAATACCCTTTCACAGTTGTCAAACAACTTATTGTATTTTCATGTGAATTTCTTCAGCTGTTAGGGTGCTAGATGAATCATTTCATATCTGAATCGAAGTTTTGTTGTCTTAACTAAATGAAGTCATTGTTGCAATGTGGGCAAATAAGGAAAGATTCCCATAAACAAAGTAGTGAAATCTTCAAAATTAGCACAGGATCCCTAAAATGTCCCTGTGACGATAAATGTTTCAACCAGAGGACCATATACTTGTAAGTTCACCACCCACCAATATCAACACAAGTGTCAATCTAGTTTAAATACTCAGCCTGCAGTGGGGCTTGAATTCAGCTGAATTAGAAATTACAATGGCACCAATTTATGAGGCATGCTGATATTTGATATTCTCAATCTGACATGATCTACAAATGTCCACTTTATAAATGCTGATTTCTTAATAGCCTGATACATGATCCGATCTGACCTTTTGTAGACCATCTGGTCCAGTATTAAAGGACTAAATGATGGAAACTTAAAAAAAACTGATAGATTAAGTGAATGGGCAAAACTGAGGCAAATGTATTCCAGTGCAGGTAAATGTGAGGCGAATGGTTTGAACAAGATACTTTCTAAGTGGGTGGAAAGTTAAAGATGGTGGAAATTCAAATGGAATTGTTGTTTCAAGTACATGAATCATGACATTATCATGGCAGGAACAGAAAATAATTTAAAGACTAGTGGAATACTGGCCCTTACATCTCAAGGACTAGAACAAAAATTGGTAGAAGTCATGTTTTAACTGTACAAAGCCTTGGTCAAACCATACTGGGAATGTTGAGATCATTTCTGAGGAAGCATATACTGCCTTGGAGGGAGTGAAACAGGATTGCCAGACTGATACCTGATCCTCAAAGGTTAAATTACAAAATAGATATGTTTTCCTTCAAAATTAGAATGTTAGAATATGAGGTACTCGAAGTTTTCAAGATATTGGGAAGAACTGATGGGATAGATAAAGAGAAATTATTTCTGCTGGTTGCAGAATGTAGGACTAGGTGGCATAGTTTAAAAAAATTAGGAAACTCTTCTATACAGTAGTCTTTGCTTGTAACATTTTTTCACAAGCATTGATTGAATATGATAGAATCTTAGAATGATATTGCACACCGAAGGAGACCCATTATGTCTGCATCAGCTCTTTGTTTCAACAGTTCATTAAATTATTTTGCACAAGTACTCCAATTAATAATTTTAGTCTCACAAAAAGTCTGACATGTATAGAACAAATCAATAGTTTTATTTAAAAGAAACATTGCTTGTCAAATTTAGTCAAGTTTCTTTTTGATGGTGTAATGAGTAGGATAAATAAAGCAAAACCAGTAGTTGTAGTATATTGCATTTCCAAAAGGCATTTGATGCGCTGACACACAAAATGTTAATGCATAAGTTAAGAGTGCATGGCATTGGGGATGATATATTAGCAAGGAAAGAGGATTTGGTCATTGGACAAGAAGCACAAAGCAGAATAAATGTGGTATTTTAATGTTAGCTGGCTGTATGTAATAGAGCGATGTAAGAATCAATGCTGGAGCCTCAGCTACTTACAATTAATGTTAATGAATTAGGTGAAGTAACAGCAAGTAACATATGTAAGTTTTTTGACCATTCAGACTAAGGTGGGATTACAAGGCAGGAGGAGGACAGAGGCTGCAAAGAAGTATAGGTGTATTAAGTGAGTTGGAGTATTCAGTGGGTCAGGTAGCTCACTCAAAGGTGACAATCATATTTTACCACTTGCACACACATTTTCTCTTTTCTTTGTCTCTCTTTTGCACCACAGTGTTCACAAATCACTGATCTACTGCCAATACCATAAAACGAAAGATACCATATAATGTGGAAAAGTATGAGGTCATTCAGTTTGGTCACAAGAATAGAAAAAACAGAATATTTTTAAATGGAGTGAACTTTGTAAACATTGATATTCAGAGACATTTGACTGTATTCTAAAAGGAGTGCAAAGATTTAGAATGCAGGTACAGTCAACGATAAGGAAAGTAAAGTTGGGCTTTATTGCAAGGGGATTGAATTACAAAAATAAACAAGCCCTGTAACAATTTTATGCAGTTTTAATGAAGCCATGCTTATATTACTATGAACAATTTTTGCTTTTAATATTTAAGGGAGGATATAAAATTGCATTGGAAGCAGGACAGCAGAGGTTCACTAGATTGGACACTAGATGAGTGAGTTGTCCTGTGATAAAAGGCTGAGCAATATTCACTGGAATTTAGGAGAATGACTATGCAATCTCATTGAAACATTTGTGCTTATGAAGGTGTTTGACAGGATAGATACTGAGACATTGCTTTTCCTGATTGGGTAATGTAGCACAACGGTACAGTTTCAGGCTAAAGGGCTGATCATTTAAGGCTGAGATGAGGAGAAACTTCTAGATTCAAAGGGTTGTGAATCTCTTGAATTTTCTACCAAAGATGATTGTGGATGTGCCATCATTGAATATGATTAAGGACAAGACATTCAGTGTTCTGGCCTCTGAGCGAATCAAGGGATATGGGAATTCAGAAGGAAAGTTGGATTGAAGCTCAAGAACAACTATCATGATTTTTGAATGAAAGGGAAGGCTTGACAAGCAATATGAACTTCTCCTGCTCGTGTTTCTTATTATGTTCTTCAGTTCTTAATGTACACACTGCAACATGTCAAATTCTGGTTAACCAAACCTTGATATCACATTGTCGTCCTTGTGTTCAAATCCCTCCTTGTGTTCAAATTCTCCATCTTTGTAACCTTTTCCAGTTCCAAAATACTTCAAGATACTTGTGCTTCTCCAAGCCGGCATCTAAAGAGTTCTCAATTAATATTGATTCAACATATCAGCCTAGAATTCCAGAATTCCAGAATTTCCCCACTAAATTTCCTTACCTCCTCTTCTAAAGCTTACATCTTTGTACAGTTTTGATCTACTTGCGTCATTTTTTTATTGTTCTGAATTTAAATTGTATTTGCCACTAGTTCTGTAAAGTGCCTTGGAACATGTTTCTGACTCTGAAAGTGCTTTATTAATGCCATTTATTGTTATGGGAAACATCCTTATGCAACTCCTTTCTGTCCACAAAATAACTGTTCACTACTATTCTTTGCTTTCTGTCATTCAGCCAAGTTTTGGATTCACAGTCACTGTTTCTTTTATCCCAGGGTCTAACTTTAATAACAAATCTAATTTTTAGTACTTTATCAAGCTTTATGAAAATGCCTATGCACAACATCAATCATATACTGTGATTAACCCTCTTGAAATATTTAAACTTCAATAATGAATTTTACAAATCAACTAATTTACACTTTCTGCTTTATATTCTTGTCTAGCTTTCTTCCACAATACAAAGCAATTGTAAAGTGCCACTTACTATTGGTTCCACACTGTCTCCAAGTGTTAATTAAACTGTCAATAAATGAAAACCAAGATTTTAATCAATTACGTGGTCTGTAAATGATAGCACATTCCATTCAAGAATGAATATCAGTTACACTTTCTACCTAAATGAATTTCACATTTACAGTTTACCTCATATTGTACTATATATGTATTCTTATAGTAAAGTAGATCCTCTGGCTTACTGTGAACACACCATGGGATTCACTAGCATTTAATTCTAGATCTCCCTTGTGTATTCTAATGTACACTTTATTTCATAATAAATTTTATTTACCAGATTAATGGTGTTTCTTATAGTCAGCTGGAGGTTTCATAGGGAAAGGGTTTTTATGCTAAATATTGTCAGTGACACTGAGTTATCAGTGTTGAGGATTGCCTTGTAGTCCAAGGATACTGGAAAGGGACTTGAGGTCTTGCAGTACTGGATTGATGACTCAGGGTGGTACAGTACAATTGGTACACAGGATTAGCAGCATTCTAAGAAGTATTCTGACAGCATTGTAATAAATGTTAAGATCTGAAATCACTGGGATAATAGACTTGAAATCCAACAAAAATTGGAATAGGAGTTTTGCTGAATTTTGGAAATATTATGATGATCTTGAAATGAACAACACTGAAGATGATTCTATGGTCAGGAATGAGCCATACATTTATCAGCAAAGAGAAAGAGGGTGGCTTCCCAAAATCTGTGAGTAAAAAGTGAATCTTTCAGAAAGAGCTCCAGGACCCAGGCAGACTTTGCACACTTTGGCAACATTAAGCATCACAGGATCTGTTAACTTTTGGGCTGAGAGTCCTATAATCATGAAGGAGGTTGAAGCCAGTTGATGCTCAACTGCTCTTTTGGATCTTGGATAACCTTTTTCCACATTGTCACCAAGTCTCTGCTTTGCTACTCAAAGCATCTAATTCATATATCGACTTGCAAATTCACTGGCAAACATAGTTTTTGATAAAAAGAAACAACCAATTAATGTACAAGTACATTTTGAACAAAAAATTCTGTGTTTGCATGAATCTGTTTGGACCCAAGATGATGAATGTGTGACTTATTACTTGACATGAACAGTCAATCAGGAAAAACTCTCTAATTTACATTCATTTTTCAGCTAGAGTTTAAATTACGAGGAAAAATAAACTAGCATATTTGCAAGGCTTTTTACAGAGATCCATTCTCAATGAACATTTTTTCTTCTTTCTAAGTGTTTAAAGAAAACACAAGTATAATTAATCAGAGATGTTTACAAATTGCCTTTTTCAACACATCCAAAACCCTACTGTTAAGCAAAGAAACACTCATCATGATCAGCAGTAAATATATAATCAGAGTGTAATGGTGGAAGCAGATATATGTGGCAAACATGTAATAGTGTTGAATGTAAGAGGTGTAGTACAATAAATATCATATAAATTTTAATTCATTGCATTTGTATCAATTTATAAATGCTCAGAAAATGTGAAACTTTGCTTCCTTATTATTATCATTTATGTGATATCTTATTTTTGATTAAATTTATTGTTGCTCACAATAAGCAAATTGAAAGTATTTCACAAAGTTACATTCATTCTGAAGCAATTTTTTTCCTGTTGTGTGGTTGCCAGGGATCAACAGGCAATGGCCAAAACAAAGTAACAACAAGTAAAAATTGTAGAATTTTCAGTTTCATATGTTATGATTTTAACTGATGATAATTGGGCAAGCATCATCCTGAATTGTTGAAATGAGGTTCACATCATTTAAAGACCTGATCCTCAACAGCACAGGAATTAAAAAAAAATAAGGTTATGGCATTTTAATATTTACTGTAAATTGCATCAGATCAAAATGGCATGAGGCTACTTCTGCATGGGGGTGTCATACCTTATTCTCAATGTGGAAAAGAACTCAATTCAAACATACTGATATTGCTCAACTTACCTTAGTGTTAATAGAAGCCTGTTTGAAGTTATACAAGGCAAAGAATATAAAAGCATTATTTGTAAGAAATTTGAGGCCATGTCTTTTGTTTGGATGGATGTTCATTGTGACTGCAGCTTTGCAGAACTTTTCTCAATGCTCAGATTAGTTTTCTATACAATGTAAAAAAATGTTAGATACATGGAATAAATTTTTGATCCATTCCTTCATTATTGGAATGAACTATTTCTTCCTAAATTGTTCCTTCTAAAGTCACCGGTAGACACCACTAAAATGTTTGCCCTTTACTGCTTGGGAACTGCATCACTATATGTATCAGTATTGCCATTTATCTGGTCCAATTATTTTTCAATTTTGTTTCTGATGTTTGATTCAAATTACTGACAACTTGCAAAATAAATCAGCTAAAGGAAATTGATAGTTACCTTTTTGGAATCAGTGAGGAGAAAGTGAGGTCTGCAGATGCTGGAGATCAGAGCTGGAAATGTGTTGCTGGAAAAGCGCAGCAGGTCAGGCAGCATCCAGGGAAGAGGAGAATCGACGTTTCGGGCATAAGCCTGAATTCCTGATTCCTGAAGAAGGGCTTATGCCCGAAACGTCGATTCTCCTCTTCCCTGGATGCTGCCTGACCTGCTGCGCTTTTCCAGCAACACATTTCCAGTTTTTGGGATCAGTGTCAAGCTCAGATTACAGAGGGTCAACTTTTCTCTGCTGGTTATGAAAGTCAATGTGAAGTGTGTTGGGGCCATTTTCTATCTCATGGGCCCACATGACAAAATTGGCACTAATTATAATTAAATTAGTAATTTACCTTGGGCAACAGAATACTCGGAGAATATCGCAGAATTTACAACAGAAAATCAGGTCTATTTCAATATAAATGCTTGTCCCACCTCACTTGATCTCGCCCTTTTGATGTATCGTTTTGAAATAACAGGAAATTGAAAATTGTCGTACATTATTGGCATGTTTTCCTCTGTATCGAAGTATACTGGACATGGCTGCAGGGCATTTGAAATCGTTAAGATATCAAGTGTATGAAACGGGAAGATTTTACATGCGCAAGTATGTGGCAGTCCTTTGGAGCAAGCATGATGCTTATTCATGGCAAGAGCCTGTGTCTGGAGTATTTTAACATGGGAAAGTTATAGCTACCACATCGTTCTAACTGACTAGGAAACTCTCCTGGTCTAATCCCTTTATATTTTTAAAATTCATTCATGAGTTGTGGACATTGTTGGCGAAACTAGTATTTATTGCCCATCCTAATTTCCCAGAAGTCAGTTGAGTGTCAACCATATTGCTGTGGGTCTGGAGTCACATGTAAACCAGACTAGGTAAAGATGATAGATTCCGTTCTCTAAAGGATATTAGTGAATTAGATTGGTTTTTCCCGACAAATGACAATGGCTTCATGGTCATCATTAGACTCTTAATCTCAGGTTCTAATTGAATTCAAACTCCATTATCTGTCATGGTGCAAACTGAACCTGGGTCACCAGAATTTTACCTGAGTGTCTGAATTAACAGTCTAGTCACAATACCACTATGCTATCACCTTTGTAGTCAGATACAAAGGGAAAAAAGACATGCCACGTTTGAGTTCTCTTGACCGACATAACGCAACAATAAGATGAGAGACCCCTAATAACATGACTGTTAGCCATGATATATTACTTGGGAATTTGATCAGCGTTTCTAGCTGAAATATTACATAATCACATTCACTGGTGAGTTAAAAAAAATAATTATGCATCCCAGCTGCCAGCCACACATTCTCTTAAAGAGACAGTATTCCACCAGGAGACGATCTGGGCTTGTGGTAGTCACGTGTTCTTTAGTTTTCCTCACATGCGAAAAAACCTTCTGGCTTCTCAGTGGATTTAAACTAATGTCCTCATAAATATGTATATATTAACCCTCGCCCTGCTGAATAAGTAGGAAATACCATATGTCTAGCAGAGAGAGAGAAAAGATTTTCATTTTAATTTAATGCAATTATTGCCCATTACTTTAAGAATAAATTCTGATCACATATAATGAAATGAGTAACAAATAATTTATTATTGTTCTCGTAATCAGTGGTCTTTGTAAAGACATCAAGTGAGAATGCTTATATTACACAATGCCAAAATGCTTCTGTAAACATCAGCACCACTCTCTGGGTGGCATTGTTTACAAGTATCGTAGCAGATGGCCAAAAATATTTCTCAGATCAGTTAAAAAGAAACTACATACAATTAAACATGGATGCCGCAGCAGTACATGTAGCAAGGCCAACTTCAAACTGTTTGTTGCTGTGTACGCTCTTTTGGCTACAATGCCAATCTTTCTCTTTCTCTCCCGGAGTTTATATGTTTACTTGAGCTAAATAGATTATGCTAATATGGTACACAAATGCATGCAACTGGTATTATGGCATTTTAATCAGAAGGCTTTCCTCTGGAAGCCTTCATTAGGATTCTTGTAATCTCACTTGTCAGTGAGACAAGCGGTAATAAATGCCAAAGGATGCTGTCTTATATCTGAGGCAGATAAACATGAAAATAGTTTTAAATTCTGCATTTCTGTTTAAATGTCAAACAGTCAGGTTTGGACTAGAACGTAGTGTACTTACTAACGCTAGTTAAAAATCTGAAAAAAGGTCATTGAAGATTTTACTAAGTGACTTTCAGACACTCCTTCTAATTCAACGCTCGCAATATTTGTTTCAGTCATTTTTGACTTATTTGTTATAACGTTTATATTACTGATTTGAATGTGTATTCCACACCTCCTCCCCCTCCCTGCATGTTAGCGAAGATAAATCAGGCAGGGGGGTGTTGATGGGGATAGATGTATCTAGTCTGCTAAAAAAAAAATTCGTGGAGGTCAGAATTCTGCTTAATTGGGATTGTAACAGACTCTGCAAGACATTTGTTGTTCAACTTAGTCATTAATTTTGGCAGTGAAAATAAATCAAATGCGTCAAAGAAATGAGTTTGGCAATAAGCGAGGGCGAAAAAGATGCCTCGGTGGTTTTGCGGATCTTAACGCAGGAAGACTCGTTTTCCACAAGTAAGTTGTAGTTATAGTGTAGTTGTAGTGTCAGCTACAAAATGATCTATGTAAGACAATTACCCATTGATCATCCTGGCTTCGAATTTCCTAAATATTTGCACTGCGATGAACGAGTGTTCCAAGTGTAAAGTGAAGACTAAGTTTAAAATATCATATAGGTAAAAACAAGGACTGCAGATGCTGGAAACCAGAGTATAGATTAGAGCGGTGCTGGAAAAGCACAGCAGGTCAGGCAGCATCCGAGGAGCAGGAAAATCGACGTTTCGGGCAAAAGCCCTGCTGTGCTTTTCCAGCACCACTCTAATCTAGACCCTTAAAATGTCATATAGTTCGGCATGTGAGCACCATATACCAACCGCATTCACTCCTTCGCCACCATCCATTAATCAGTTCTCCTGAATGCATCGGTTCAAGGTACTCTTGTATGTTTCATCCGCTTCCTTGACAGATCTCTTGAAACGTCAGGAGCATAGGCGCAACTTAATTTCCCACTCGGAAAGAACTTCGTCCTCTCTCGCACCCTCTATCATTGCATCTTAGGGATGAATTTTGTTGCAAAGTGCAAATGCCTCTGGGCAATGAGATAGGAACAAAATTACGCCCATTAGGAGAATGAGTGGAAAAATAGTTTCATTATTAACATCAAGATTCTGCTTACAATTATGTTCATTCATGTTCCCACCATCTGCTGGGTGCTCTCCTTAAACTAAAGCTCATCCAAAATTTTCTAATTCTTATCTTCAGTTTTAAATTCTACAGCCTGGTCCCTATATACCTCTAACCTTCTCCATCTCTGAGAACCCTGGATTCTTGACTGCCTGCTACTTCCTTTGCTTCACCATTGCTGACAGTGCCTTCAGAAAATGATTTAGATGTGAACATAGGACGTATGGTTAGTAAGTTTGCAGATGACACCAAAGTTGGAGGTGTAGTGGACAGAGAAGAAGGTTGCATCAGAGTAAAATGGGATCTTGATCAGATAGGTCAATGGACCGAAGAGTGGCAGATGGAGTTTAATTTAGAAACATGTGAGGTGCTGCATTTTGGAAAGGCAAATCAGGGCAAGGCTTATACATTTAATGGTAAGGTCCTGGGGAATGTTGCTGAAGAAAGAGACCTTGGAGTGTGGGTTCTTTGTTCTTTGAAAGTGGAGTCACAGGTAGATAGGATAGTGAAGAAGGCATTTGGTATGCCTTCCTTTATGGTCAGTGCATTGAGTATAGGAGTTGGGAGGTCATGTTGCAGTTGTACAGGACATTGGTTAGGCTATTTTTGAAATACTGCATTCAATTGTGGTCTCCCTGCTATAGGAAAGATGTTGTTAAACATGAAAGGGTTCAAAAAAGATTTACAAGGATGTCACCAGGGTTGGAGGGTTTGAGCTATATGGAAAGGCTGAATAGACTGGGGCTATTTTTCCTGGAGCATCAGCGGCTGAGGGCTGACCTTATAGAGGTTTATAAAATCATGAGGGACATGGACAGGGTGAATAGACAAAGGCTTTTCCCTGGATGGGGAAGTCCAAAACTAGAGGGCATAGGTTTAAGGTGAGATGGGAAAGATTTAAAAAGGACCTAATGGGTAGTTTTTTCATGCAGAGGGTGCTACATGTATGGAATGATCTACCAGAGGAAGTGGTGAAGGCTGGTAGAATTACAACATTCAAAAGGGATCTGGACTGGTATATGAATAGGAAGGGTTCAGATGAATATGGACCAAATGCTGGCAAATGGGATTAGATTTATTTAGGATATCTGGTCGGTGTAGATGAGCTGGACCAAAGGGTCTGCTTCTGTGCTGTGTATCTTGATGACTCGATGACTAGATCATACGCTGTGGAATTTTCTCCCTTGACCTTCCTCCCTAGCATCTCACTTTCCTATTTTAAAGTTTTCCTTTGGCCAAACATTTGGTCAATTGTCTTTATGTCTCTTTTTTTGGCTTAGGGCCAATGTTTTTCTCACTTTAATTCTGTGTCAAGTTTTGATAAATTTTCCATGCCAAAAATACCCTATAGGTACAAGTGGCTGTAATATAGTTCTTTAGATTCAATGTTACAGTTCTCCCACTTCACATCCTGAGTTAATAGGGAGGAAAAATGTAGGGTATTAACATCTTCACCATGCAATTGCAAAAGAAACCACAATACATTTCAAGAGAAAATAAACTTACACTCAATCTTTTTCTTTTAAAAAAAGTCATCTACCTTATGTGAGGTGAAAAAATTGGGTGTAAAAATAACATATCTGGATAATTCATTGATGATGATTATCTTCATGCAATTTGTTTTCTACTTTCAACTCTAGGCATTTAAAGTGATATTTAGCAATTTGTTACTGTATATCATACTCAGTAACAACTGGATTAAAGCAACCAAATTTATTAAATATAGGGCTTACAGCTGACAGTGAGAGGAGACTGCATTCTTTCAGCCTGAGCTGGATTCAAGCCCAGGACCTCAGAAGTGAAACCATAATATAACAACCTGCTGTGCTATCTAGCTACTTGACTTTATATAGTGAACAGTACTTCATCATAAAGTAACAAGGATACAAGTGGTCAAAGAAGACAAAAACAATTTAAAAGGATATATTATTTTGTCCTTTAATTATCTGTGATACTGATACTTCATAGTATTCACAAGTGGGTAATATTAAGAACATCAAAACAAATGAAAATACCAGTTTGTTTTCAGAATTGCATTCACATTTAAATGTAAAAATTGATCTTTAAATCCAGTTTATCTGAACACAGTGTGTCAGAGTAGCAAAACAAGTCCCGTGAATTAAGGAGATGCTAGTTTATCTGTAGTGATATCATATTTATTTACATCCCATGGTACAAAGTATCCTGCATATATTTCAAACAATTTAACAGGGTAATAATAATATGATTCATTTTCATTCTTGTTCCTCCAGTTTTTTTCTTCTTCTCACCAAATGATCAAATTACTTCCGAGAGTCTGGACCCTGAGACCCCACTTCCCACATTCCCACTAAGCTAATGTGAGAGCTTGCTTGGGCATTTTCTTATACCCCAACTTCTGTCATTTTGTCAGGGCAATAATTAAAAGAGCATTTAAATATTTTTTATAAGCACATGTTGTGGCCAGTCATTTCTCTACTCCTGTCAAATGGAAGTGACATCTTGTGATGAAGGATTACCTGTTTGTACAGGCAGATACAAAAGATTTAGTGGCACTGTTTTGAAGAAGAATGAATGTGTTGTCCCTAGTGCCTTAGCGAATGTTTTATCCCCTAATCAGCATCACAGGAGCAGATTATCTAGTCATTATCACATTGCAGTTTGTGGCAGTTTGTTGTGCAAAAATTGGTTGCTGTATTTTCTAGATCACAATGATCACACTTCAGAAGTGCATCATGGATTGTAATACAATTTGGATTGTCTAGAGGTTGTGAAAGGCATTACATAAATGCAAGATTTTTGATGTTATTCTTTGTCACTGTTATATCTTTTTAAATTCTGGAAGCTGATTCTTGAAACTGAAAATCAAGTTTTCCATCAAGCTCATGCTTAACATCTCTCATATGTGATTATTGTGCACTGAGCTATTGACCAATGAACAAAATAAACCTTTCCCATGCCTCTCAATCGACACTCTTGGGGTACAATATGAGTAATCAATCTTCCCTATCCTCTATAAAACACTAACAAGTTTAAGAATGTACATCATTTTAATGAAATGTAAGTAGAATTTAATCATAGTGAAACTGTTTCCTTTCATAATTTCTTTACGTCTAAATGTAATGAACAGCATGTATTTCTACCTATGATTGGCTTTCCGTGACTACCTGGTCAGGTCCACACCCCCCTACAATCCACCCTCCCATCCTGGCACCTTCCCCTGCCACCGCAGGAATCGCAAAACCTGCGCCCACACCTCCTCCCTCACCTCTATCCAAGGCCCTAAAGGAGCCTTCCACATCCATCAAAGTTTTACCTGCACATCCACCAATATCATTTATTGTATCCGTTGCTCCCGATGCGGTCTCCTCTACACTGGGGAGACTGGACGCCTCCTAGCAGAGCACTTTGGGGAACATCTCTGGGACACCCGCACCAATCAATCACACTGCCCTGTGGCCCAATATTTCAACTCCCCCTCCCACTCTGCCGAGGACATGGAGGTCCTGGGCCTCCTTCACCGCCGCTCCCTCACCACCCGATGCCTGGAGGAAGAATGCCTCATCTTCCGCCTCGGAACACTTCAACCCCAGGGCATCAATGTGGACTTCAACAGTTTCCTCATTTCCCCTTCCTCCACCTCACCCTAGTTCCAAACTTCCATTCAGCATTCCCCCCATGAGTTGTCCTACCTGCCTATCTTCTTTTCCACCTATCCACTCCACCCTCCTCTCTGACCTATCACCTCATCCCCTCTCCCACTCACCTATTGTACTCTATGCTACTTTCTCCCCACCCCCACCCGCCTCTCATTTATCTCTCTATCCTTCAGGCACTCTGCCTGTATTCCTGATGAAGGGCTTTTGCCCGAAACGTCGATTTTACTGCTCCTCGGATGCTGCCTGAATCTGGTTTCCAGCATCTGCAGTCATTATTTTTACATAGATAACAGTAGATTGTAGAGAGGGTTAGATTTAGATATCAAACTCACAGTACGGCATTGGATGAAGAAATAATTTCCAAGTCAACATTGTTGTGAAAAAAAATTAAGATTAAAGGGAATGAGAAATGATAGAGGGGAAACAGCCCACTGGCACATTAATACCCCTTCTCAACAGTGGGCAGAAATGCATTGTGGGCAAGTCATATTAATCAATTAGAAATTATACAATGATATTAGTCACTGGATGGAATGAGGTGGTGCTGTGGTCTGCAGGGTCATTTTAACATCCAAGCGTTTGGGTCACTGGAGAAGAAAAGTAGAAGAAAATTGAGCATGACTGAAACAAACACACCCATTTCCAAGTTTAACTTGGAAGTATTTGGCTGAGAAGGAATAACCTTCTTGGTGGAGTCAACATATCATAAGGGGTAGGTACACCACAAGAGTGGGTGGCACGGTGGCTCAGTGGTTAGCACTGCTGCCTCTCAGCGCCAGAGACCCGGGTTCAATTCCTGCCTCAGGTGACTGTCTGCGTGGAGTTTGCACATTCTCCCCGTGTCTGCATGGGTTTCCTCCGGGTGCTCCGGTTTCCTCCCACAGTCCAAAGATGTGCAGGTTAGGTGAATTGGCCATGCTAAATTGCCCATAGTGTTAGGTGAAGGGGTAAGTGGGTGGGTTGCGGGTCGGTGTGGACTTGTTGGGCCGAAGGGCCTGTTTCCACACTGTAGGTAATCTAATCTAATCTAAGAGGCTTATAATGGACCTGAAATAAAAACAGAACGAGCTGGAGAAACTCAGCAGGTCTAGCAGCATTTGTGGAATGAGACACATATTAACATTTTGAGTCCAACATCTGTATCCATGGAGCTTGGAGACATATACCCCAATCTCTACAATCGGGTCTGCCACCAGTTCCTATTCATGCACACTTATGAGCTATAAACAAACTATTAACTCTCCAACAAAACCCACTTAAATGTAAAGATTTGCACCAGTGGATTTGTGTATCCTGTGATTGTTCTCCCTCAGAAAGAATGAGGAATCAGCCTCATGCACCTCCTGAACTGGCTGAAGGTAAAGCATTAGGGATCCAAAGAATTGGGGATTAACCATCATTCCCCAAAGTATCAGCATTTATAGCAATTTGATAGCAATCCTCTTTCAAAAAGGAATGCTTTTGCAATCAGAAGAGTTCCAGTGATCTGTCCATGTTTCATTGGTTCCTTAGCTTCTCTCTATCAGCCAGTGTGCTTTTGCTAACTTGAAGAGTTTAATCCTCATTGAGATTTATAGCTGTGACAACATTTTTTTTTCTTAACCATATTATATACTATAATTTGTCCATAGACTTATAGAAATTTACAGCATGGAAGCAGTCCATTTGGACACAGAATCCCTACAGCGTGGAAACAGGCCATTAGGCCCAACAGGTCTATACCGACCCTCCAAAGAGTAACCCACCCAGACCCATTCCCCTACCCTATATTAACCCCTGACTAATGCACCTAACCTTACACATCCCTGAACACTATGGGCATTTTGGCATGGCCAATTCACCTAACGTGCACATCTTTGGATTGTGGGAGGAAACCCATGTAGACACATGGAGAATGTGCAACTCCACACAGACAGTCACCTGAGGCTGAAATCAAATCCGGGTCCCTGGTGCTGTGAGGCAGCAGTGCTAACCACTGAGCTACTGTGCCACCCTGTACTCTTTCTAAATAGGCCCTATTTGGCGTATGCTCTTTTTAGATAATGGGTTATACCCAATCTTAACAATCTGTGTGCAGGTATGTTCAGCATAGTTTTAGTGCTTGTTTTGGTTCTTTGGTTTGCTTACTCAATTAGATTCTGGTAGTTTCATACCAGGTTAAGCACAGTCAAATTCAGAACTTTGTTCATGTAGGTTGCACTTCAGTCATCCCATCTCAATGTTAAACTGAAGTTAGTACCTTTCCATCAAAATTACTTTCCATACAGAATATCTTCAAAATTTATTAGCAGTTGACTTCCACTTTAAGATTATAGTACAATGAGCATCTTTCATCCAGTAAAGTTTAAATCAGAAATTGTTTTCAACTCAGTGCAAATTTTAGTTGTAATTGTATTAGATAGGCCATTTTAAATGGAGAATCAATAAACTGACTTATTTTTAAGAGCAGCACTTTCATACAATAAAATAACAGCATCTTCCTACCCAGATGGTCACTGACAAGAGCCATGGGACTGCCTGCCACTTGAGTTTGGCTGTCACTGTTATTAGAGTTTAGTCATTTCTGGGCCAGACTGCTAAGTGAACTCCTCTCTGTTACTATATGCTCCATCTGCAGGGGAATGAAAAACTGACAAGGTGATATCCCACATTAGATGACAATCAACTGTTACCTAGTTCCGGAGCAGCAATTCAGATCACCCATGTATAACTCACTATATATTGGTGTTTGCTTTATCAAACTATTTGATACTCAAGCTAAACAGATCGGAAATTATTGGAGAGATTGACCCTGTAATTACCTGGAATTACAGCTCAGGTTAAAAGGTGGGTATAATCGTTAAAATTCAGGATCACACTATTGTGAAAGTAGATATGAAGCAGTGTCAGCTAATTTCCACAGGTTAAGTTAAACAGTAAATGTTGGAAACATTGAACCAAAGAAAAATAATTTTGAAAATTATCACCTGACTTGCCACCGTTAATATCAGCATCAAATAAAATGAACAGTAATCATGACTCAGTTCTTAAGCCAAATCATCCTATTACAACTTTCCAATCAAGACAGACTGACTTGAAAGTGACAGAAAACTTTAACCTTTGATGAAGTATGATTTTAGATTTTATTAGATTAGATTACATTCCCTACAGTGTAGAAACAGGCCCTTTGGCCCAACAAGTCCACGCCAACCCTCCGGAGAGTAACCCACCCAGACCCATTTCCCTCTGACTTATGCGCCTAAAATATTTTGGGCAATTTAGCATGGCCAATCCACCTGACCTGCACATCTTTAGACTGTGGGAGAAAACCGGAGTACCTGGAGGAAACCTTTAATGGAACAAATACACAAATTCTAAACACAGTCAGTTAATTTTACTTGGTGTCTCCAGGAAGGAATGGGTGATTGGCTGGAGTTAAATGTGTATGACACAAATAGAGGTCATTCAGCCCATCATGACTATATTTTGCAAGTGCAGCTTACCTGGTCCCGCTCCTTTAGCCTTCCCCCACAGCCCTGCAATTAACCTTCAGTTCCGAGGCTTATCCAAATTCTGAAGTAGAAAACTGTAACTGGATCCACCTCTATCACACTCTCAGGCATTACATTCCAGGTCACAACCACTTTCTGTATATAACCTTCCTTATGTCACTATTGGCTTGTTTACTAAGTGATGGCTGGTTAGTTCATTTGGCTAGACAGCTGATTTGTACTGCAGAGTGACATCAACAGTATGAGTTCAATTTTTGCACTGGCTGAAGTTGCCACGAGGTCCTGCCTTCTCAATCTTGCCCCTGGTCTGAGGCTCGGTAACCCTCAAGTTCAACTCACCACCAGTCATCTCCCTAATGAGAGAGCAACCCAAGGGTAAGTAAACCAGTGTCCATTTGAGTCTTCTGGGATCCATTTCTAAAGCTCTTTGAGACAATTGAAGATTTTTGATACATCCATTAATTCTTCTTCTCAACCTTCTGTTTAACTTGAACATAGCAGTTTCTCTAATGAGTTTTGAGAAGATTTGTAACTCAGGTTGAGGTTTTGGATGGAGGTTTGCTCACTGAGCTTGAAGATTCATTTCCAGATGTTTTGTTACTCTACTGGGTAACATCTTCAGTGGGCCTCAGGCGAAGCACTGTTGAATATTCCTGCTTTCTAACATATAAATTTCTAACATATAACCCAAACATATAAATAGAAAGCAGGAATATTCAGCAGTGCTTCGCCTGAGGCCCACTGAAGATGTTACTTAGTAGGGTAATGAAACTTCTGGAAATGAACCTTCAAGCTCAGTAAGCAAACCTACATCCAGTTTCTCTAATCTATCTGCATAACTGAAGTTCTCTTGTCAATATTCATGTTTCCTTTGTTTATTACATCATTTTAAAAATCTATTTCCTTAAAACTAGTGCAAGGAAAAATGTAATATTAGTGTGTTCAGAATTCATAGCCAAATTAAATCAATCACATACCCATGATTTCAAGTTTAATGTGAAAACTAATAAAACCCAATTTTTATTTAAGGAAGATGTTCAAGTTGGCATTTGTATAAATGACACGAACAATATCTGAATTTAGAGACAAAGGAAGAAAAAGCTTCTTGTTTGTCAGTAAAATCATATCTGAGTTATTGAAAGGTAACAGAGGGAATAACCAGACTCTTTGTGGAAATGGAGAGATTGGGAGATTAGAAATGATTATGCAAATTGGGCCTGTGTTCAGGTTGAGAAGTGAATTGATTTCTGTTTTAAGTATTCAAAAAGGTGCAGATAATGTAGACAGTACAATGGTTTTGGTCAAGGTTCCTCCTAAGCAGCTCTAGGCTCAAAGGGCTGATCCCAGGGATTTTTTGTTTTATTTATTGCAGAAGTCTTTGGTACCTGTATTGTTAATGGAGCAGTTCAGATCTATACTCTCTTAACTTACAGGGAACAAATTAAGTCTTTGATGTTCACTATTCTCTATATTTGCGGTCAACCTCTTGGCATTTAGCTGAGGCATCAACAGGGCCTAATTACTGAATGGAGCCCCAGTATTCTTTGGCAGAAGGACTTTACACTAAAAGACAAAAATCAACTGTAGCTGGAGGCCCATCAACTCAGCAAAAGATGCTATTTGGTTGTCTAGTTTCCACAACTGTGTAATACTGACTTAAACATTCCAAGATTCTGAAGTACATGCCAAAGGTTGCAAACAAGTTTGAAGCAGTTGTTGCAAAAAAAAATTAATGGGAAAAGACCACAATACAAGGTGCATTAGCCACAGTACATTGAGGAGCTTGTTTCATTTTTGCATGTTTGCTTGGCAAATTTTTAAAAATGTATATTTTTTCTGTCAGTGAGAGAAACAGTGGCTTAGGTCAGCATTTATTGTCTATTCCGAATTGTCCTGGAGAAGATGGTGGTGAGCTGCTTTCTTGAACTGCTGCAGACTAGGGGGAGAAGTAACATCTATTTAGGAACAGTTAGGAACTGGATTTTGACCCAGCAACAGGGAAGTAACAGAGATACAGTTCCATGTTGGGATGGTGTGTAACTTGGAGGGAAACTTGCATGTGATAATGTTCCATTGTATCTGCTGCCTTTGAGCTTTCGGTTGTTAGTGATCAAGGGTTTGTAAGTGCTATCAAAGAAACATTGATGAGTTACTTGTAGATGGTACACATGGTCACCATTGTGTGTGTTAGACAGAAAAGAAGCAAATGTTAAAAGTGGTGGTTAGGGTGCGAGTCAAGCAGAATCTTCTGGCCCTTATGGTGTCAAACCTCTTGAGTGTTGCTGCAGTTGTATCAGTCTGGGTAAATGGAGAAGATTCCATCACACTCCTGACTTATGTCTTGCAGGTGTGGACAGGCGTTTGGGAGCCAAGAGGTAAGTTATTTATCACAAAATTTCTAGCCTCTAACGTACTCTTGTAATCATAGTATTTATAAGGCCAGTCCAGTTCAGTTTCTGCTCAATAGTAAACCCTAGGATGCTGATAGTTAGGGACTCAGCAATGATAATTCCACTGAGCATCAAGTGTAATAATTAGATGGTTTTTTATTGGAGATGATCACTGCCTGATACGTGTGTACTGCAAACCTTAAATGTCACTTATCAGCTCAGGCCTGGATGTTGTCCAGAACTTGTTACATTAGGACAGAGACCGATCCAGTATGTAAGGAGTTGTGAATGATACTCAACATTGTGCAATGATCAATTAACACCCTCACCTTATGATGGAGAGAAGGTCGTTGATGAAGCAGCTGAAGATGGTTGAATCTAGGATTTTCCTTTGAGGAACTCCTGCAGCAATGTCCTGTGGCTGAGACAATTGGTCTCAACAGCCACAACAATCTTTGTTTGTGCTGGGCATGACTCTAACCGATAAGAGAGTTTTCCCTCATATCATTAACTCCAGTTCTACTGGGGCTTCTTCATACCACACTTCGTCAAATGTTGCCTTGATATCAAGGGCAGTTATTCTCACTGAATCTCTCGAATTCACCTCTTTTATCCATATTTGGGGTAAGGCTGTAATAAGGTTAGAAGCCAATTGGCCCTGATGGAACCCAAACTAATGAATCAGGTTATTTCTTGACAACTGCTGCTTGTTAGCATTGTTGACAACCTCTTCCATTACATTGCTGTGAACAAATGTATTCTGGTAAGGCAGTACTTGACTGGGTTAGATGCTATATGTGTACTGGATTTTATTGGACAATTTTCTACATTGTTGGATAAATGCCAGTATTGTAGCTGTATTACAACAACTTGACAAAAGGTATGGCTAGTTCTGGAACACAAACATTGTGTCCTCTTGCTGAATACTATCAGGGCTCATTTCCTTTGCAGAATGCAGTGTTTCAGCCACTGTTTAATATCAGGTGCACTAGGTCGAATTAGTTGAATATTGGCATCAAAGATTCTTGGGACATCAGGAGGAGGCCAAAATGAATCGATGACTTGAACCTTTTAACTGAGGTGGGTACAAATGCTTCAGGAGAAAGTGAGGACTGCAGATGCTGGAGATCCGAGTCGAAATGTGTGGTGCTGAAAATACACAGCAGGTCAGGCAGCATCCGAGGAGCAGGAGAATTGACGTTTCGGGCATAAGCCCTTCATCGGGAATGTCTTTTGCAATGATGTGCAATGATAGGGTTATCTGTGGATATCCTACTCCTCCAGCGAGTTGTTTAATTCTCCACCACGATTCATGACTGGATTTGGTGGACTGAAGAGTTTCAATCTGAGCTGCTGGCTATGGGATCAATTAGCCTTGTCCTGGCTTGTTGCTTCTACTGCTGGGCATGGCAGCCCTTACATGCAGTTTCACCAGGTTAACACTTCATTTGTAGATATGCCTGGTGCTCCTCCTGACATGCCCTCTTGCTCTCTTCAGTAAACCATGGTTGATCCTCCGGCACGGTGGCACAGTGGTTAGCACTGCTGCCTCACAGTGCCGGAGACCCGGGTTCAATTCCCGCCTCAGGCGACTGACTGTGTTGAGTTTGCACGTTCTCCCAGTGTCTGCGTGGGTTTCCTCCGGGGACTCCGGTTTCCTCCCACAGTCCAAAGATGTGCAGGTCAGGTGAATTGGCCATGCTAAATTGCCCGTAGTGTTAGGTAAGGGGTAAATGTAGGGGTATGGGTGGGTTGCGCTTCGGCGGGGCGGTGTGGACTTGTTGGGCCGAAGGGCCTGTTTCCACACTGTAAGTAATCTAATCTAATCTTAATTGTAATGATAGAGTGAGTGATATGTTAAGCTTCAAGGTCCCAGATTGTATTGGCATATTATTCTGCTGTTACTGATGGCCCACAGCACCTCATGAATGCCCAGTTTACAGTTGTTAGATCAGTTTAAAGTTTGTCCCATTAAGCTTTGTGGTGGTGCCACACAACATAGAGGGAATTCTCAATGTCTGCAAGAAGTGTGTGGTTTTCTCTCCTAGTTATACTACCATGTTCAGAAGCAATATTGTTTTTGTAAGTTGGTCCCTCACCACCTGGTCAGCTAGTCTAGCAGCTATGCCATTTAGGACTCATTTATCTTGGTTAATAACAGTGTTACCAGGCTGCTATTCAATTGAAACCCACCACCCAAAGTACATTCTGGGTTCTTGCTACTTGGGTGCTTCCTTCAAGTGAGGTTCAATATGAGGAGCCAAAGGGAGAAGGACAGTTGGTAGTAATCAGCAGGAGGCTTTCTTGCCCCATGTTTGATTGACACCATGAGATTTCATTGGGATCCAGAGTCAATTTTGAGGATTTCAAGGATAATTCCCTGCTGACTGTGTGCCACTGTGCCACTAACTTTGGTAGGTCTGATATGCCAGTAGGATAGGACCAATGTTCCCTCGTCTTGCAGCCACTCAATGGGTGAACGCAAGCTGATGAGTGTATGCATTGACATCCGGTTCCAGAAGCTGCTGTCATGCACAAACCTCAAATGCTCACACAACAGCAGGAAAAACTAGAGGAAATATAGGATGGGACATACTGATGGATGCTGATGGTGGTTTTGTAAACATCAACTTACGTTGAGGCACCTCTGAGGCCACATGCTTTACAAAAGGAACATGAACTGTGTCACAATTTTGCTAAAGTCCATTTGGAACTGTTATTAATTCAAATTGCCAATCTCTTATGAATAAAGTTGTTTTTTGGAAAACATATAGACCATGTCAATCTATTTCACCTTCTCCAGAAGAGTAGGGTCAGCAGACATGACCAATGCTTCAAGGTACATAAACATAAAAGTAATATGTGGAAACAATGGCACAGAAATTCATCCTACAATATATTTAACAGCCAATGGAGTGCAATCACTATTGTAAAGTGGAGCAACATAGCATCTAATTAGTGCACAACAAGGTCCTACAAACAGCAATGAGATAATGCTCAGATAGTGTGTAACAATGCTTCTCGATAGATAACTATTAGGTGAATACTGGGGAGAAATATCTTGCTGTTCTTTAAACAGTAACATTGGGTCTTTTATGTCCAACTGTGAAGGCAGAGGGAGCCACATTAAAACAACTTGTCTACAAGATGGGACATCCCTCATGCTGTGGTGAAGCATAATCAGTCCAGATTATGTGCTCAGATCTCTGGAGTGTGATATCAACAGGAAGCTACTTGGAGGCAAAAATGATACTCATTAATCTAAGGCTGAAACTTTGTCCATTCAGTTTTATCAAAGCAAGCATTGGTGAAAAACAAATGTACTAAGAAAAGATGCAAATTTACAGCAAAATTCATAGAAATGAAAACTTAATGTAAATGTAAAATATGTGTAATGTCCATAATGTTTCTGTGATTCACTGTAAAAGCTTGCCATGAGTAGAGAAGTTGCATAACGCTTCCTGGCTCTGAGGAAGCACAGCACAGACTACTGGCAATCTGGACTTCGCTTTAGAACTTTAGGACTGTAATGCTGAAATTTCTTTTTCTAACTTACAACAAATATTCTGTACCAAGGTATCTTTGTACCTAGCTTTGTAAGGACTACACGCTGATCTTTTAACTTTACTTCTTCATTTTTCTAATTTATACCTGAGATTTTGTACCTAACATGGCACCAGAAATGGTGACTTTGTACACTTTTTGCTGTACCCATGTATCCCTGTACTTGAGTACATGTAACAATGAACCTAATTCTAATTCCAGTTCTAATTAGGTGAAAGCAGTGACTTACTGGTCACAATATGGAAAATAGAAGAAATCGCATTTGTATAGTTTCTTTCATATTCCTAAGATATGAGTATCTGATTTAAAACAGAGATGAGGAGAAATTACTTCTCTCAAAAAAGGTCATGAATCTATGGAATTCACTAACCCAGAGTAAAGTGGACATTGAGATACTGAATAAATTTAAGAAGGAAATAGGCAAATTGTTAATAATGGACCAAAGGGTTTTGGGGAGCTGGCAAGAAGGTGGAGTTGAGGCTGAGCTGAGATCAATCATGATTGTAGTAAATGGTAAAGTAGGTTCAAAGGCTGAATTACCTACTCCAGCTCTTAGTTCTTATATTCTTATATTAATGATCAATGGAAAGATAGCAGCTACAATAGTGCAGCATGCCCTCAGCACTACACTGAAGTGTTAACCTTAATTTTGTGATTCCATGACTTCTTGACCCAGAGGCGAGCGTGCTGCCACTAAGCTAAAACTGACGCCTACAAGCTCATGCATCTATGTTATTAAAAGAATTGAGCATGTTCTTTTTTGTGCAGTGTCACTTTACAATAAGGCTATCGTTTGTGGGAACCACATAACTAAAAAACTCAATCTTTTACCTGCTGGCAAACAAATGATTCTTTTCCCTAATTACATGGTCAACAGATTCTCAAAACTGCTAAAAGAAAGTTCCTGAGTAAGTTTTTTTAAGCTGCCTGCTTTGTCTCTAGTTGAAAGTCTTTGAGGATTTTAATGACATCATAAATTTTATTGCTCTTTCTTTTACATTTTATTGAGCATTTCATGCATTCTCTGCTCCTGGGCTAAATCCTGGGTTTGCTAAGCTATTCACGTAGCCTTGTAGACTGGATTCAATTATGCCATGAAAAACTCAAGACTTTTTTCTCTTCATTTGGTTAATTTAAAGCATCTTTAATTGGTAATATTTTTCAAGCTTAATTTCTTTTCTCACTCAATCCTTTGCTGCTGCAGACTGTCACAGCCTCGTGAATCATCAGTATTGCTTTTCTCTTTATTGTTATTGTTATTTCTCTTTATTGTTATTGTTATTTCTGTTTCTATTTTTATCTCTGCCAAAAAAAGTGGAATAATGAAAATGTAAGTAAATATACTGCCTCAAAAAGGGATAGAAAATATTCCAATAATAGCTTTCCAAAGGTGGTTGGATAAATACTTGAGATGGAAACATTTCCAGAGGTAGAAGGAGGAAACTGTGGAGTGCAACTAACTGGATTCCTCTTTCAAACTGCAGGCATGACAGGCCAAATGGCCTCTGTCTCTACTGGGTCATCCTGTGATGCAAAACCTCTTTCCATCTTACTTTAGCAAATGGATTCAATTGTTGGCAATAAATTCTGAGGGTCTTGTTTTTCGTTTTTCACCAATTCATTTTAAACGCACATTAGTTTATGCACTTTCCAAGAGCTTTTTAAAACAATGCAATGGTTTCTATATCTACTAGTCTTTCAGGCAGTGAGTTCCAAATCCCCCTCAGCACTTAAGCCACCTCAACATCAATATAATCATCATGCAAATTAATCACACCCTTGATTTTGCTCACTTCAACATTATTATAATCATCTCACAAATTAATCACACCCTTGATTTTGCCATCTCTGAAATGAAAATAAATCCTTCCTATTATTATGAAAAGGTATGTGATTTATTTATATATACACAAATATCATTTTTGGATTTTACATTTCAAAATGGTGGCATATAGGTTTTGGTTGTGAAAGGTTCTCAAAAAAAATGAAGTCAGGCAGTCCTTCTGGAACAGTGGCATAATCCAGTATGTGCCAGACAAGAGGAAACTGCTGACAAGTTAATGGAAAATAGTTTCTGGTGGTTTAGAACATATAAAATGAGCATTGAAGGCTATTAGTTTGTTTTCTGTTTGAAATAATCAAGGATTGATCTAAGTTTTGAAAAACCCAGAAATTGAAAGATTTCAGGGCAGTTCAGAGGAACTTGACTGGGGCTAGATGAAAATATAATGTCTCTCCCAGGATTGAGCTTTTGAGAGCAGTTAATGGAATACACTACCTCAATAGAAAAATTTATTTTATGAAACTTCCAGATCAGGAGTGTTTAGTTAGAAATTTGCTAGCTATTAGAGACTCTTTAAGTTCCTAGGTTTTGTAAGTTTTTATGTAAGAAGACCTCACAGATTGCAAACCAGAAACTGGGATTAAACTGATTAAGTAGAGTTTAAAGATTTGATCAGAGGGGTAATTTCTCTGGATTTGAATCACTGTAATCAGTGTTGTTGAGAAATAAGTTGTCTTTGTTTTGCTGTGTATTTTAAGGTCTTTCTAACTGTGTACTATATACAGATAGCTTGGTTTTCAATTATTTCTTCTTTTGTGTGATAAACTTGTATTCAGTTGCTAAATAAGCTCCACAACCTAGTGTGGCAATGTTTCAATGTCTGACTGTCATGTTAACAAACCAAAAAAAGATGATCCAGTTCGATTTCTTACTGGTACCTGGTAGGCCAGTGTGCCAAACCTCGTTGATCATCTCCACAAACATGTTGAAAACATCTTTGTGAATGTCTGTTTTGATTTTGATGTGTCATTTCCATCGTTGAGAATTAAATCATATCTATCTTTTCTTTGTGGGATCATTTTAAAAAAAAATTCACTTAACTTACTATTCATTGCAATAATCCTATAGTTCCCACTGTAACAAGGAGACAAAAAAATACAGCAAATTTCTCCATGAGCAAATTGTTTCCTTTCTGCTATTGTGCTGGTCTCAACTAATATTATAAATAATCACCTTTAATACGCTTTTATGCTATCATTCAGATCTCTTGAGTCCATGACATTAAAAGTGGAGAAAGTAATTTACATAGATTTGTAACGTTATCATGAAATTAGTCCATTGTGCCATTCACACAGTAGAGTACAGGAATTGCATCAGGTACATCTGACAACATCAACATCTGGGCGGGTATGCTATTGGATTTGTGAACTAAACTTTTGTTTTGGCTTTGCCAATATTTCGGATTTGTGTGTATTTTCCTGCCTAAGAGTTTTACCTGGATTTATCAGATCTCACCCCAGCAACTTTCAACTTTTCCCAATCAGGAACACACACACGTTCTGAAACTCTGAACTGCAGCCCAATTCTGATTGATTTGGGGGGGAAAGAAGTGACGGAATTCTGTCATTTTTGGCAAACGCTTCCTTACGACGAAAGTTGAAAGAAAAAAGAAGAGACGGTTAAAACTCGGGCGTTCTTTCATCCCCAAAGCCGTGTCAGCTTGGAGGTCGATTCATAAGTTTAACAGAACCGCTCCAATACCATTCAAAAGCAGTTCTGTCAATAAATGTGTACAGTGCAATAAAGCCAATGACAATGTCAAACAAAGCCATGGAAAAGGAAAGCTGCGACATTTCTGAGAGGAACCGGGCGGTAAAGTAGCGAATAGCCTATCCTTGGTGGGTCTCAGTATTGAATTTGATTAAGCAATTCTTTCAAAAACTGAGCACTTCCCTCCCTCACAGATTTCAAACTTCGCTCAGGGAGTCTGCAGCTTTCTGGGTGGTGGTAACACTGTGAATACCAATAGTGAAGCCGAACATATGTGAGCCTTTCTTAATCCTGCTAATCTGCCTTCAAAAAACCTCTCTGAAAGTGTAGGCAACATCCAGATCTAAAAAGCTACTGGGCATTTTAATGACAAATAATCTTTGTAAAGGAGTGCCACGGCTGGAGATGGAGTTTATAAACTACAGCAGGTAGAAATAACCGCTGTATTACCTCATGTAATCTCCACTATTCAGTGTCAGATTAAGTTTGAATGGTACGCGAAATAGACTTCTCTTTAAAACAGGAGGCTTTGTCCCAATGACGACTATTAAGCAGTAATTAGCTGTGACACAGAATTACCAGCGGCACAATTGTAGCTGGGTCCTTACAAGGGCTTTGCACTGATTAGACAAAATGAATAGACTTTGCTGATTTTTCTCCTTCAATTTCCATCTGGATGTGAAAGTTATGGGACTTTTTGCAACATGTTATCTTGGAACCACTGTCAGGACAGGGCTAAGTAGCATTCTTACTTTTTTAAAATCTTGGTTAGTGGCCTTGTTAGCAGCCGCAGACTATTGTGATGTGAAAATTACCATCCTGGAAGTAAAGTTAGCTTCTTGTCTGCAGTTAGAGCAAGAACAAAGGGCATTTGTAGTATACATCTAGACACCCTAAGCAAACATCCCATAAGACCATAAAAAATACGAATAGGGATAGGCTCTTCGGCCCCTTGAGCCTGCTTTACCATTCAACAGAATCATGGCTGATCTTAGATTCCTGCACTGATATCTAGCGCAGCCTTCAATATACACAAGGACTCTATCCCCACAACGCTCTGTGGCTTAGATTTTCAAAGACTCACAACCCTCTGAGAGAATAAATTCCTCCTCATCTCATTTCAAATTGGCACCCATTAATTCTGAGATAATGCCCTCTGCCTAACTATTTATCAAAAGAAATATTAATTTTGCTTTGGTATTTAAGTTCATTCTGTTTTCTTGAATCAGATAGCATGGCCATATAATCTGGATGCCTAGTTTCCAAGCCAGTTGTCTAGCAAAATATACTTTAAAAGCAGAAAAAGCTTCACTTCTCTGTGGTAGTTGACTCTTTTTTTCAAAAGCTGAAGGTGACCTTGATGTAGCAGTATGTGGTTACCATGTGGACAACCAAATTCAGTCACTGTGGCAGTAGGATGTCTGCATGGGCCTCCAATCAGAGCTCAGAGTGTCACAATGAGGTGTCAGGGAACTTTTCAACTGAGTTGAACTGAAGAAGGGCTTATGCCCGAAACATTGATTTTCCTGCTCCTCAGATGCTGACTGACCTGCTGTGCTTTTCCACCACCCTTCTTTTCAACTCTGGTCTCCAGCATCTGCAGTCCTCACTTTCTCCTAACTTTTCAACTGAGGCAATGTTCAGTTTTGGTTGAACCACTGTGAAGCTAGTTTTATAAAATTAATTTGATAATTTATTATTCATTTGTCTCACAGCCACCAAATGGAAATGTGGTTTTAAGTCTCTTGTCAAGAATAGATCATGTTGGAATCTTCAGTTAGGAAGTTTATTCTGAGGTTAGAAAATAAATAACATAGTGTTGTAACCCTAGCTCCATCCTACGTATTCTGGACTTGCAATAAAATACTTCTATAATTAATGACTGACTAATGAAATCAGATTATCAAGAAATTGCTTATAAAAAACCAGACATTTACACAATTCTGTCAGTAATGTATGGGAGTAAAACAGACATTATTTTGTTTATATGGATAAAGAAAAGAATTTTAGACTACAATCTGTACCAACACACAAACACAGAAGTACTTGTGATCTGTGAACTGTGTTAGTTTAACTTGTATTTGCTAGGCTGGAAAAGCGAATACTATGTTATAATATAACATACTACAGAGCAAATTTTGATACCTGAGTAGTATGGAAATAACAGAATATGTTATGGATAGGGCTGATTTATGAGAAGTAGTTATTTGAAATCATGATTTTATGACATATTTTTTGTATACTGCATTTACAATTCAAATAGTGTACATGGTGCATGTTTGTTTACTCTATAGTTGTGGTTCTGTTCGCCGAGCTGGAAGTTTTTGTTGCAAACATTTCGTCCCCTGGCTTGGCGACATCATCAGTGCTTGGGAGCCTCCTGCGAAGCGCTTCTTTGATGTTTCCTCCGGTGTTTATAGTGGTCTGTCCCTGCCGCTTCCGGTTGTCAGTTTCAGCTGTCCGCTGTAGTGGTTGGTATATTGGGTCCAGGTCGATGTGTTTGTTGATGGAGTTTGTGGATGAATGCCATGCCTCTAGGAATTCCCTGGCTGTTCTCTGTCTGGCTTGCCCTATGATAGTAGTGTTGTCCCAGTCGAATTCATGTTGCTTGTTGTCTGCGTGTTTGGCTACTAAGGATAGCTGTTCGTGTTGTTTCGTGGCTAGTTGATGTTCATGTATGCGGATTGTTAGCTGTCTTCCTGTTTGTCCTATGTAGTGTTTTGTGCAGTCCTTGCATGGTATTTTGTACATTACATTCGTCTTGCTCATGTTGGGTATCGTGTCCTTCGTTCTGGTGAGTTGTTGTCTGAGCGTGGCTGTTGGTTTGTGTGCCGTTATGAGTCCTCGGGGTCGCAGTAGTCTGGCTGTCAGTTCTGAGATGCTCCTGATGGATGGTAGTTTGGCTAGTCCTTTTGGTTGTGGTATGTCCTCGTTCCGTGGTCTTTCTCTTAGGCATCTGTTGATGAAGTTGCGCGGGTATCCGTTTTTGGTGAATACCTTGTATAGGTGTTCCTCTTCTTCTTTTTGCAGTCCTGGTGTACTGCCGTGTGTTGTGGCCCTTTTGAATAGTGTCCTGATGCAGCTTTGTTTGTGTGTGTTGGGGTGGTTACTTTCATAGTTTAGGACTTGGTCTGTGTGTGTGGCTTTCCTGTATACCCTTGTAGTGAATTCACCTTTCGGTGTTCTCTGTACCATCACGTCTAGGAATGGGAGTTGGCTATCCTTTTCTTCTTCTCTCGTGAATCGGATTCCTGTGAGTGTGGCATTGATGATCCGGTGTGTTTTTTCTATTTCCGTGTTTTTAATGATTACAAACGTGTCATCGACATATCTGACCCAGAGTTTGGGTTGAATTTGTGGTAGGACTGTTTGTTCTAACCTTTGCATAACTGCCTCTGCTATGAGTCCCGAGATTGGTGATCCCATGGGTGTTCCGTTGATTTGTTCGTATATCTGGTTGTTGAATGTGAAGTGTGTTGTGAGGCACAAGTCCAGTAGTTTAGGTGTGCCGTCTTTGTTGATAGGTTCAGCGTCCTGTTTTCTGTTCTACAACAGAACTACGAAAGAACTACAACAGAAACTGAAACACCTGGTCAGCGGATCCAAACACTCTATACAATCAACAAAGGAATTCTTGGACATCATCAGAAATATACACATAGACAAAGAAGAAACCATGATATCATTCAACGTGACGGCACTGTTCACTTCGATTGACAAAACCCTAGCCAGAGAAACAATAGCCAACCTACTGGACATACAGAACAGAAAACAGGATGCTGAACCTATCAACAAAGACGGCATACTTAAACTACTGGACTTGTGCCTCACAACACACTTGAATTTAACATAGGCCTCCTTGCTTTTTTTAAATACTTAGCAAGAAATTGAAAAGTAAATTTCTGAGCCAAATAATTGCTCTCTCCTATTGTCATAGAGTCATAGAGATGTACAGCATGGAAACAGACCCTTTGGTCCAACCTGTCCATGCCGACCAGATATCCCAACACAATCTAGTCCCACCTGCCAGCACCCGGCCCATATCCCTCCAAACCCTTCATATTCATATACCCATACAAATGCCTCTTAAATGTTGCAATTGTACCAGCCTCCACCACATCCTCTGACAGCTCATTCCATACACGTACCACCCTCTGTGTGAAAAAGTTGCCCCTTAGGTCTCTTTTTTAAAAGAGACCTAAGTTTCCTTTTATTGCAAGGAAACTTTGATGTATTACAAATTCATTGACCTTTTACTCCATATGGAGAGCTACAGTCCAGAATACGTAGGATGAAGCTAGGGTTACAACACTATGTTAATTATTTCCCCTCTCACCCTAAACTGCTGCCCTCTAGTTCTGGACTCCCCGACTCCAGGGAAAAGACTTTGCCTATTTATCCTATGCATGCCTCTCATAATTTTGCAAACCTCTATAAGGTCACCCCTCAGCCTCTGACGCTCCAGGGAAAACAGCCCCAGCCTGTTCAGCCTCTCCCTATCGCTCAAATCCTCCAACCCTGGCAACATCCTTGTAAATCTTTTCTGAACCCTTTCAAGTTTCACAATATATTTCCGATAGGAAGGAGACCAGAATTGCATGCAATATTCCAACAGCCTATCGCTCAAATCCTCCAACCCTGGCAACATCCTTGTAAATCTTTTCTGAACCCTTTCAAGTTTCACAATATATTTCCGATAGGAAGGAGACCAGAATTGCATGCAATATTCCAACAGTGGCCTAACCAATGTCCTGTACAGCCGCAACATGACCTCCCAACTCCTGTACTCAATACTCTGACCAATAAAGGAAAGCAT
>NC_057721.1:66325513-66378207 GCF_004010195.1 Chiloscyllium plagiosum | reverse complement strand
TTTTGCCCTCCTGATTTCCCTCTTAAGTATACTCCTACTTTCTTTATACTTGTCTAAGGTTTCACTCGATCTATCCTGTCTGTATCTGACATATGCTTCCTTCTTTTTCTTAACCAAGCCCTCAATTTCTTTAGTCATCCAGCATTCCCTATAACTAGCAGCCTTCCCTTTCACCCTGACAGGAATATACTTTCTCTGAATTCTTGTTATCTCATTTCTGAAGACTTCCCATTTTCCAGCCATCCCTTTACCTGCGAACATCTGCCTCCAATCAGCTTTCGAAAGTTCTTGCCTAATACCATCAAAATTGGCCTTTCACCAATTTAGAACTTCAACTTTTAGATCTGGTCTATCCTTTTCCATCACTATTTTAAAACGAATAGAATTATGGTCGCTGGTCCCAAAGTGCTCCCGCACTGACACCTCAGTCACCTGCCCTGCCTTATTTCCCAAGATTAAGTAAGTTTTGCATCTTCTCTAGTAGGTACATCCACATACTGAATCAGAAAATTGTCTTGTACACACTTAAGAAACTCCTCTCCATCTAAACGTTTAACACTATGGCAGTCCCAGTTGATGTTTAGAATGTTAAAATCCCCTCCCATAACCACCCTATTATTTCTCAGTTCCACCCAAATAACTTCCCTGGATGTATTTCCGGGAATATCCTCCCTCAGCACAGCTGTGATGCTATCCCTTGTCAAAAATGCCACTGTCTTTCCTCTCTTGCCTCCCTTTCTATCCTTCCTGAAGCATTTGTATCCTGGAACATTAAGCTGCCAGTCCTGCCCATCCCTGAGCCATGTTTCCGCAATTGCTCTGATATCCCAGTCCCATGTTCCTAACCATGCCCTGAGTTCATCTGCCTTCCCTGTTAGGCCCCTTGCATTGAAATAAATGCAGTTTAATTTATTAGTCCTACATTGTCCCTGCCTGCCCTGACTGTTTGACTCACTTCTGTTCTCAGTTGTACCCATCTCAGATCGATCTCTTTCCTCGCTATCTCCCTGGGTCCCACACCCCACCTTACTAGTTTAAATCCTCCCAAGCAGCTCTAGCAAATTTCCATGCCAGTATATTAGTCCCCTTCCAATTTAAGTGCAATCCGTCCTCCTTGTACAGGTCACTTCTACCCCAAAAGAGATTCCAATGATTCAAAAATGTGAATCCTTCTCCCATATACTAGCTCTTCAGCCATGCTTTCATCTTCTCTGTCCTCCTGTTCCTGCCCTCACTAGCTTGTAGCACTGGGAGTAATCCAGATATTACTACTCTTGAGAACCTCCTTTTTAAATTTCTGCCTAACTCTCTGTAATCTCCCTTCAGAGTCTCAACCTTTTCTCTTCCAATGTCGTTGGTTCCAATGTGGACAATGACCTCCTGCTGGCCCCTCTCCCCTGTGAGAACATTCTGCATCCTCTCTGAGGATTCCTTGATCCTGGCACCAGGGAAACAACATACCATTCTGCTTTTTCTCTGCTGGCCACAGAAACGTCTGTCTGTTCCTCTGACTACAGAATCCCCTAACACAATTGATCTCTTGGAAGCCGACGTACCCTTTTTGCATTAGAGCCAGACTCAATACCAGAAACTTGGCTGGTCGTGCTACGTTCCCCTGAGAATCCATCACCCCCTACATTTTCCAAAACAGCATATCTGTTTTGGAAATCCACAAAAGACTCCTGCCCTAGCTGCCTACCTCTCTTATTCTTCCTGGAGTTAACCCATCTATGTGACTGTATCTGAGACTTTCCCCCTTCCTATAACTGCCATCCATCACATACTGTTGTTGTTGCAAATTCCTCATCGCTTCTGTCTGTCTTTCCAACCGATCCACTCGATCTGATAAGATTCGCATCCAACAGCATTTATGGCAGATATAATCCGCAGTAACCCTTAAACTCTCTTTAAACTCCCACATCTGACAAGAAGTACATATCACTACAAAGGCCAATTTTGCTCCTTCACAATCTACAGACCCAGAAAATAACACCGTCTTATTCCTCTACAAACACTGCCCCAGGTTAAATTAATAGCCAAGGCTTATATTTTAAGTTTAATCAAAAGACTTATCTCCAAAAACATATAATCAAGAAAGAATCCACTGTACTCACTACTGCAGCCTTTCTCTTGGACAGATTTAAAACAACAATTAACCTATCTGATTCTGTGCTGTGAACTTCGCCCAACAGTTCCTCCAAGATTCGTTGTGAATTTTACTGTTTGTTAATTTTCCCAGATGCACTCCGATGTCCAGCGATACACAAATTCAAACAGCAAAGGCAGTAACTGTGCAGGTTCTCTCTCTCTCTCTCTCTCTCTCTCCTGCACTGTCTTCACCATGTGTTTCCTTTGTCTGCTCTTCTCACTTTTAAAATTGCTGTTGTTTTGACTTTCCAAAGTTCCAAAACAATGCAACAGCATATAAAACAGTAATTGCTCCTCCTGGAATTCGAGGACCTAAAATACCTCAAAAAAAGGAGCAGCTCTTACAGCCAGAAATTTTTCCCGTCCTCCATCTTTGTCATATGATGTTCATTGTGATTTTTAGTAAGGAAATTAATCAAGTAAGGATCACCTGCTCTTTATATCTCTTCATGTTGTTCATCCAATTTTGACCAAGTTTCCTTTTTTAAAAAGTCTACTTTCCATCTACATTGGGTTTATTCATTGTTTTCTCATTACACTGATAACTCTTTGCAGCTTTCTACAATAACATTTGCACCCAGAAAATACTGGAATGCACTGCAGATCAATCATAATCTTGAAAGGGAGAGACAGCAGTGAAAGCTTCACCTTTATTTTGAAAACGCCACTGTGTACGTTCAACATTTTCTGATTGAACCTCTGCCACTCAGCACTTGCAAGTTTTTTTCTTCAGAGCTGAATGCAAATATTCTTAAAATTTAACACAGCTATTAATTTTAATGTTAATTGTATAATAAAGTGGCATCATGAAAGGGTGGAACTTTGTTTATGTCACTGCAGATTTATTGTCACTTTTTCAGTTGATAGTCTAAACAGGTCAGGAACAAAAACTGAATTAATTTTTTTCAAATTAAAATCTGGTCAAGGCTTTAATTACACTGAGTAATTAATTATGAGATGATGGTTGCTTGACATGGCTGTAACCTAACAAGTGGAGAAATAATTAGGAAATGGGAAAAGGAGCAGCCATTCAGCCCAACGAACTTGTGCCACCATTTAAACTAGATCACGAGTGATCTGTGACTGAATTTCATTTAATCCTCTTTTTTCATTATCCTTACATTCCAGCAGTGTGAACTTGGTGTTACATGTAATTGCACATGATTCCTAAATGCTGGATAAATCAATTATATTTTTGATATAATTAATTACGTGTCATTCTTTTAGTTTGACACAGGAGAAAACTTGCTGGTATTCTCAGCACATTTCTTATTAATTGCTGTCTGTGAATTTATAGAGAATCGCAACTGTCAGTAGTAGAAACTGCAGGCACATACCTTTGAAGCTGCAGCAACTTTACTTTTGTATTTACCTAGCAAGTTTGTGTTCAGGAAGCTAATGTCTCAGTTGACAGACAGAATTAAGGTCTTTGGTAGAAGAAACATCATTTCAATAAAATACTATTTTCAATTCCAGTTAAAAGTTTGTTTTTGTTTCTAGACAATATTTTCAGGTACCTCACTGTGTGAATACATTGACCAAGGAAGATCAAACATTTGATCTTTGGTCTATTATGTGTTATAAGTCTCATCATGGATGGTGTCAGACAATGTAATAGAGAACCCTGGATGCACATGGAAGGAAAAGTGGGGATTACAAGGATACTTTTGTAGAAACAAAATCCTGTGGAGGCTGGAAATCTGAAATAAACACAGTATGTGCTGCAGAACTCGGCAACTCTGGCAGTATCTGTGGACGAAGAGATAGAGTTAATTTTGAGTCTACTATGACTTTTTTTCACCACTGAAAGCAGTCATATCAGATTTGAAACATTAACTTTGTTTGCTCTCCACAGATGCTACTAGACATGATGAGTTTCTCCAGCCCTTTCTGTTTTTATACCAGAATACTTCTGTTTACTATCAACTTACCACAATGAAAGGCCTGTGTTTGGCAATTATGCACCTCCATGGTCAAGTAGTGGTTGGAGGTAAGGATTTACCACTGACCGAGAAATGCAAATTGACTCTGAAACTGAATGTAAGAAAACTGATCCAATACTAAAATCTCAGTAAGTATAGACTTGAGCAGCAGTAGGTCCCAAATGGGAAAGTAAGGGGAGTTCCAATAGTTGAGTTATTATGACATAGATTTATAGTGAGGAGCAGTGAGGAGTAGCACAGGAATAGGCTTGAGGACTGGAAATAACCCAACATGGGATGTGTTTAATAAAATAAGTGAGAAAATAGGAAAATAATTTTTTTTAATTTAAAGTGAATTCTGCGCAACGTGGCAGGATTAGAAAGATAAGCTGTTTAAGGTATCAGTCTTATTACTGCCATCAATTTCTTATAATATGATTAAGGTTCCTTAACAAGTGCTTTTATCTCTTGCTGAACCCAAATCACCATCAAGAAGATAAAACAAATAATTGTTATGCATTTATAATTAGAGTAAGTAATTAAATTTATGTGCTATATGAGTATCTGGTATGTTGCTTAAAAGTATTTGGTACAGCATTAACTGAGACAGTATTTGAGACAGTCTAATTCCATTGGGACTTAAAAATTAATTGGCAAACATATAAAATACAAAGTGTTGGTCAGGAAATAATTATGTGATGTATAATAAGCAGTGATTATCAACCATATTCCTCTGTGAAAGCACAGTCACATTTGATTGGAGCATCCAATAGAGTACATAGCATGGTTGGTAAGTGAATGAATTGGGAACAGGACAGACAAATGTATTTAGGAATATTTGCTTGTGTAATGGCTGATTGATCACAGATTAATTCAGCTGAATGACTTTGCTTTCTTCTTATAACTTCTATTCATCTACAATTAACTATTGAGCTATTTGTGGTCTCTGATTAACAGCTGGCAATCATTCCATTTTGAATTTGTGACAAACATTATTCATAGCCATGCCTGTTGTCATTAGAAAATGTATTGATTCCCTGAATATATCCCTCAGCTATCACTTTTGTTCTTTAACACAGTGCGTGGTCCTTGCTGACGAGATTTATATTGATGTTCAGCTCAGTGAAGCACTAATTTCCTGCAGATTAGACAACACATATCAACCTCAGACCATGAAACCTAATTTAATGATCCAGATGAATTTCTCTCCATAAAAATACCAGCCAGTAAACTCTCATTATGATCAGAAGGAAGGAGATAAAGAGGACTGCAGATGTTTGAGAATTCAGAGTCAATAAAGTGTGGCACTGGAAAAAGCACAGCAGGTCAGGCAGCATCTGAGGAGCAGGAGAATCGATGTTTCAGGCTTAACCCTTCATCAGGAGCCTGTTACTCCTCAGATGCTGCCTGACCTGCTGTGCTTTTTCCAGCACCATACCTAATCGACTCTATTTCAGAGTGAGATTGGGAACACAACTTCAAATAAATGTTTATGGAAATCACAAGCCCAAAGCATCATGAGATCAATGAAGATGTGCATTTTTTATATTAATAGATGCTTACTAGGTCAGTTTGTCAGCAAATACATGGCAATGGTAATTTGACATACAGATCATTTAGGAATAAATTGAACGGTAAAACAGGCTTGAGGCTCTGTGTGTCCTAGGTTTGATATACAAGGCAAAAATATTCAAAACTGGACTATTCCTGGCTCCACAGAATTGTAACTCTTCCTTTAAAACATCACTGGGACCATCACTTTGACCATCTATTTCCAATTCTGTAACATCACTGCCTTTAGCTCTGCCTCAGCTCAGCTGTTGCTAAAACACTCATGTTGCCTTTGATAGCTCTTGACTTCACAAACATGCTCCTGGCTGGTCTCTTACATTCTAGGAGAAAGTGAGGACTGCAGATGCTGGAGATCAGAGCTGAAAATGTGTTGCTGGAAAAGCGCAGCAGGTCAGACAGCATCCAAGGAACAGGAGAATTGATGTTTCGGGCATGAGCCTTTCCTGAAGAAGGGCGCATGCCTGAAATGTCGATTCTCCTGCTCCTTGGATGCTGCCTGCCCTGCTGCGCTTTTCCAGCAACACATTTTCACCTCTTACATTCTACCCTTTAGGAACTCTGCTACTCGCAGCCAGTCTAATTTGCCCATCACACCTCTGTTCTCTGACCTGCATTTTCAATTTATGTCAGTCAAACAACATTTTGATACTAAAATTCTCAACCTTATTTCTGCAAGGTTCCACTATCTATGTTATCTCTTCCAGATCCATAACCCTCTGAGAACGTCCACACTCATCTATTTCTGGTTTTGGTTTCCAACCTCAGTCTCAGCCCCAGTATCCTTTACTGAATATGTCAGTTTCCTTCTCAGTTTTCCATTTCAATTTGGGTGTGTTTCTATGACCAAGATTCTATCACAAGTGAGAAACAAATCAAGAGTATCCACACTTTAAAAAACCCCAAGATATGGTTGCTCAGGCTCAGAGTGTCTCTGAGAGGAAAGCAAATTAGATCTGGCACTGAAATTATGTAATCTCCATGCAGCAGTAAGTCAAAATGGTGTGAGGTCATCTCTTCCAAGAAGTATTTAATTTCGCATAAACCCTGGAATTACAGGGTACATGCATCGTAGATAACCATAAAGACAACAAGGTCCGTTATGTAAGACAGGCAGACATTGCGTAGTTTACCAAGATAATTAGCGTATTTTTATTCGTTCATTGAGTGTGACCATCGCTAAACAACAAATTTTGCTCTTTCCGAATTATCATTGAGAAGATGGGCTTGTGCCCCTGAAGAAGGGCTTGTGCCCGAAACATCGATTCTCCTGTTCCTTGGATGTTGCCTGACCTGCTGCGCTTTTCCAGCAACACATTTTCAGCTCAAGAATGAACTGAGAAAGAAAGATATCTGTTTGTGACATCTTTTAGCATCTAGACGCTGTTGCACATAAGCTTCCATACAAATCTTGAAATAAGGAAATAATGACCCAAAAGTAAAAAAATCCAAGACAATTGAGGGCTGCCATTCTAATGCAATTGTAGAATCACCTTTGAGATATTTCAGAAGGCATATCTTCCTTTATCTGTTCTGCTATTGAGGACTTGTTTACCAGAAGTCTGTGTGCTGAATGTTTCTAGGGTTGCTTATCGGTCTTCATGGTATGTAAAGAAGTCCAGGACATGAGGAGACTACCTGTGTTTCATTCTAATTTATTCAGCCAATTTTTGTTCATTGCCCACATTCTCCAGTGAGGACAATGGGGTGGATTTTGGAAAAACTATATGATGGTCACAGATTTTACACTAATGAATGGGATCACCACAGACAGAGTGCCAATAGGCCCATTATTAGAGTTAGGACCATAATGGGACTAACTAAGAGTTAATCTATTAATTTCTCTAAATATTTAAAAATCCTCAATTAGGATACAATTCCTAACTGCATACCTGTGGGAAGAAAGACCATGTTAGCATCATGATCAGATGTTTATTTATTTAAGATAAACCTCAGTCTCAGCCAAGGGACAGTTATAAGTAAATAACACAATCAAACAATTTTTCTGGTAAAATATAAAAATGCAAAAAGCACAGTCTAAAATAATGTATTGATCATTAGATCATGTCTTTACATTTCAAGTTCAACAGCTTTGAAGTGTATTTGTTGTGTGGCTAAAATATACCATTGGATTATTATCAAATCTTGTCATTTTACGTTATAGTTTTTCCATGACCCACTTAGGGATAAGGACTGGGTTTGTCTAATTCACAAAGAGTTAATTGTGGCTGATGTGTATTATCAGTCTTCCTCAAGGCACCTAGTCATCAGTGAAATGTCAGAATTTGATCTCTTTACGATCAGTGCAAATCTGTTCCGTCGATATGCAGCAGGGCTCCCAATAAGGCATGTTGCACTGAAACAGTTTAAAGATTAAGTAATCTGAGCTGCTCTAATTGTTTATTTGTCTCAAGGCTGCCAATTTGAAGTTTGACGAAGAAAGTCAGATTTTGCACAAAGTTGTTATGTATGTGCCTTAGCTCATTAGTAGCTCATTTACCTCCCAGAGTGAAGATTATGGATTCAAATCTCATTTCAGAGATTTGTGCATATAATCTTATCTGGCTTGTGATGTCTTTCAGATGAAATATTAAAACTCACCTTCTCATGTGGACATAGCGACCTCCTTGAGGAAGAGCGAGGATATTGTCCTTGCATCCAGGCCAAATCCTTGATCAAAATTGCTGAACACTTGTTGCCAAATTTACACATGAAAAATACCTCACTGGATATAAAATGTCCTCAGGATTGTGAAATGTAGTACATAAATACAAGTTTTTCCTTCCTTGCAAAACTTTATGATCTGAAACACAGAAAGGTTTCTTACTTTCTGCAGGATACGTTTTCACAATTAATACATTTGTCTCTTCACTACTTTCCTGCATCTTTCTGTTGCTGCGCATTATTTACAGATAAAATGGGCTATTGGTATTGGCTTGAATGTCATGATTTGATAGCATGATAATTACTGTAACTCTATTTGCTCGACATTTCATATGTTGGTTTGTTACATTATAATTGTGAGGTTATTGTTAGGCTCATGGCATGATACCCTAATGACACACATTCATAATATTTGATCTTTTTATGAAGACTTCCTTTCAGGTATAAGTACAAGCTAAAAATGCCTGTTGAAAGCCTCAACCATTATGTTTGTTGATAGCTAAAATGAAATGACTTCCTGGTGCCAAAATGTTATTAAAACTACAAGTAAGCTGTGGAGAAAATCCACTGCAGCAATCACTCTGAGATGGATCGACTGCAGGAAAAAGAAAGAGGGGCACAATGAAAAATAGGAAAACATAACAAGAGTAGAATTTAAAGACTGTATCTTTTTATTTTTCTGCATTTTTGTTTATGGATTAAAATAGGCAAAGGACTGTTTGGCATTAAGAGGATTCTTGAAGGATTGCTGCACTTTGTAAAAGCAAATAACCTGACATCTATTGTAAGTGCCCTTTAGACAGCTATTGGCTCAAGCAGTAAGGAAAACCTAGTCCCAGCTGAGCTGAAGCCGTGTACTGAGGGGGTAGCTTACAAATGGAGATTTGGATTGCAAGAAGTAGCTGATTGGTCTGTGCATCAGAGACCAATTATCAATGACAAAGGCCTCCTCAATAACTATATAAGTAGCTTCCAGGTAGTTGAACAGTTTGAAATGTGAATGTTTGAGTGGAAGCAAGCAGATGCCACCAGGATGGAAAGGAGATGGGTCTCTGTTCTGTAGTAAACAGCATCTCAAGCCTGAAGAAAGCCAGTTTATTTCCTCTCGTCAGTTGCTGTTTATTGAAAGGCTACTAAAATATAAAAGTGGGGATGTTTTGCTACATCTGCAAAGAACATTGCTGAAGATGTAACTGCACTCGACACAGTTCAAAGAAAGTCAACTCATCTAATACCTTTGATGGAGTAGTTATCTTAAGAGTAAAATATGGGCTTGTATAATTGCAGTTTAGAAGAATAAATTGTGATCTTATTGACACGTGGGATTCTGAGAATAGGTGAATGCTAAAAGAATGTTTCCCCTCGTAGGACAGACTAAAACTAGGAGACGCAGTTTAAAATTAAGGAATCTCCCTCTTAAGAGCAAGTTTGTTTTTTTTCAAGAGGACTGTCATCATTTGGAACTCTTTGCTAGAGAGTAATGGATGATGGCTTATTGAATACATATACGTCAAAGGTTGATAGACTCTTGGCTAACAAGGAAGTCAATTGTTGTCTGGGATAGTTGGGAATGTAGAGTTGAGGATACAATTAGATTAAGCTTGAATTTATTGAATGTTGGAGCATGTTAGTGGGGCCAAATAACCCATTGCTGCTTCTACTTTGCCTGTTTATATGCCTGTTTCTTAGCCTGCTGGACACACTTTCCTCATTCCTGAAGAAGGGCTTATGCCCGAAACACCAATTCTCCTGTTCCCTGGATGCTGCCTGACCTGCTGCGCTTTTCCAGCAACACATTTTTAGCTCTATTTATTTTTTACCAAGTGAGCACAAATTTACATGGTTGAACTGGTCAGACATAGTCACTTGTTCACAGCAGTTCACTTGTCAATATTCAGTTTCTTGCATGGACTATGTAAGAAGATCCAGAGGGTAATGTTTTTCACAAGATTGGGCTGGAGTTACATGATGAACACATTTTATCCATTACAAATAGAGGAAGTTTTACTTTGCAAATACCTTCAGTTTTCAATAAATAAGGAGAAAATGGAAGATGGCTAATTTTTAGAATCATTTCAATTCTCTTATCCCAGATAACTTAGTTTCTATCTCTTAAACTTATGATCATAGTTCAATTCTCGACTCCTCACTGTTTCAAGAAGACATTCACTAGTTCTGCTACCAGTATAAACAATGATAATATGGCCAAGAATTAAAAGCACTTGATCAATTTTTTTTCTGGTTATCGGAAAGATGGTGCACCTCTTTTGTGCCTAAGGTTTTTCTTATGTCTTTGAAAAGTGGCACTGCATCACAAAGTTAAACTTAATTTCAGACTTTAACAGGGGTATTGAAAAATAGTTAAATAAACAAATAAAGTTATATTAGTTCTTCCAGAAGAAGGTGATTAATGCTCACTTTCTCAAACCAAAGAATAACCTTTATATAGACAGTTACTTTGATTGTAGCCTTGCTAACTATCAGTCACATAAAACTAAGCAAATCACATAGGACCTTTTTAAATATCTCTTGACTTGACACTGAAGGCTAAGCAAACAAATCTTCATAACATTTCTATTGAACTAAGCTTTGGATGTAATTTGGAACACTGATTTCTTTAAAGAAGCTATTTTCTGCATTGTGACTAAACTAAAGTAATTGTTACCAAACTAAAAAGGACAAACTGCTTCTATTTTATCGCAACAGGATCCCTTACTCAGCTTCAGGCACCTCAAGATGATTTGGCCATGGAGGAGAAAGTGAGGACTGCAGATGCTGGATATCAGAGCTGAAAATGTGTTGCTGGAAAAGCGCAGCAGGTCAGGCAGCATCCAAGGAACAGGAGAATCGACGTGAAGAAGGGCTTATGCCCGAAACGTCGATTCTCCTGTTCCTTGGATGCTGTCTGACCTGCTGGGCTTTTCCAGCAACCCATGATTTGGCCATGGGCCAGTCTAACGTTTTTCAATCTGCAAATTAATCATGATACTGATTTTCTTTTTGGATATGCTATTTCTAATTTTCATTTCTAGAAGACCCCATAAACGAGATTTTATCGGACACAGACATTTTTAAAGGAGGCGATATTGATGCTGTGATATGCAGGTAGAAATGCCTTCCTCTTGTCATCTAGTAAAATTAGTTGAATAATGAGTACACATTGTGAAACCACATGGTGAATGTTTCCTCAGTGCCATCCTTTATTTGAGTTTAGAAGAAGGAAAGTTTTTCAAAAAAATTTTTCATTGGTTCTGGTGCCATTGCTGAGGCCAGTATTTGTTTCTTGTCCCTAATTGCCCTGAACGGCTTACTTGGTCATTTTAGAAGGCAGTTAAGAGTCAATCAGATTATGGTAGACCTGGTGTCTACCTGTAGGCCGGACTAGTAACAATGGCAGAATTACTTCTCTAAACAATAGTAGTGAACCAGATGGGTTTTTATCACTATTGATGGTGATTTCATGACATGACTGGGACAAACTTTGTCTTCCACATTTATTAATTGAATTTAAATTCTAACAGTGCCAAAGCAGGATTTGAAACTCCAAGACAGTAGCCTAAGGCTTTGAATTACCCCTCCCATGACATTGCACTATGCTATCATACAAGACTCTGAGGGGATTTGTTGGGTCAATGCCAAGAAAATGTTTTTCCTCATAGAGGAAGCTAAAATTAGAGGGTGATGTTTTAAGATAGGGGATCTTTGGAAATCTTTGGAATTCTCTACCCCAGAGAATAGTGAAATTTGGCTATTAAATATATGAGGTAGTATTTTGATTGTCAAGGTGTTAAGCCTTAGGGGCAGGCAAGGAAAGGGTGTTATGACCTTAATAAGATCAGCCATAATCTTATTGAATGGTGGAGATTGCACCAAGGGCCAAATGGCCTTCTCTTGCTTCTATTTCTTACGATTTTCTGGTAACTAATTTTCAATACATCAACCTATGCATTCTCTCTGGCTCAATTGCTGCTGTTGCTTCAGTGGATATGTTGACATAGTGGTTGAGAAGAGGAAAATTATGGCACATTAATGAAGTGAAAAGGAGGGCAGAGGAAAAGAAAGGTGAGAATTAATCCCTTGCACTATGAAGAGAAAGAAGGGATTGGAAGATTGGAAGGGAGCTGGATATATATTTGAAAGTGATGAATTTAGAGGCCTGCAGAGTTAGGGCTGAAGAGATAGCTGGGTAGACCATTCTGGAGCCAGTAGAGACATGATGAGTCGAATAGCCTCCTTCTGTACTGTAAATTTCTGTGATTCTATGATTGCCTGTGTTCACAGGGCTGCCAAGGTTTCAGTAGATGTGGGCTAAGTGGCATGAGAAAGCTGAAGCAAGAGATTTGTGGGGGGCTATCCATTTTTTTAAAGTGAAATGCAGAAGGTGTTAGGATTCTGCACATAGATATTTTAAGGGGGTTGGAATAGTCATAATGCAAAATCCTCAGTTAAAGCCCCCATAATCAGAGCACATTATAATAAGGTATATACACAACTAATGTCAGTGTTCAATGTGGGCAAGGAAGAAAAGGGGGAGGTTAATAGCATTGACATTCAATCTTCAATCTACTTATTTCCCAGTCAACAATTAATACCAAATTATTTGGTCACACATTACTGTTTATGGGACTTTCCAGTGCAAATGTTAGCTGCATCAGTTACATTACAACAGTGATCTTAACTAATTGTAAAGAAAAAACATATTTTCCTTACACTGTAATAAGTGTAAATGTAATATATTTCTTTCAGTGCTATTTCCTGAGGAATGCTGTAAGTCACATCCCTTGTGTTCATTTTTCTTGACTTTGGAGATCCAGGTCAGGCTTCTGTTTCTCTGCATTGAATCTTTTTTTTTTGGCTATGTGTCAGTTTCACTGAGTTTATGGAAACTTTTTTACTACAATGGCTGGTGAGATCTCTTGCCAAATCTTACCAAACTTGTCTGATAGCTACCTACCCTGGCTGTATGTGGCCCTCTCATTTTATTGTAGCCTTGTGTTACCATGTTCTGGATTAGTGGTGTTGGAAGAGCACAGCAGTTCAGGCAGCATCCAAGGAGCAGTAAAATTGACATTTTGGGCAAAAGCCCTTCATCAGGAATACAGGCAGAGAGCCTAAAGGGTGGAGAGATAAGTGAGAGGAGGGTGGGGGTGGAGAGAAAGTAGCATAGAGTACAATAGGTGAGTGGGGGAGGGGATGAAGGTGATAGGTCGGGGGGGGGGGAGGGTGGAGTGGATAGGTGGAAAAGAAGATAGGCAGGTAAGGACAAGTCACGGGGACAGTGCTGAGCTGGAAGTTTGGAACTAGGGTGAGGTGGGGGAAGGGAAAATGAGGAAACTGTTGAAGTCCACATTGATGCTCTGGGGTTGAAGTGTTCGAGACGAAGATGAGGCGTTCTTCCTCCAGGCATCTGGTGGTGAGGGAGTGGCGGTGAAGGAGGCCCAGGACCCATGTGTTGTTCCTGGAAAAACTTGACAGTAAGGAATATCTATGAAAGATCAGCCTCTCTGGGAGTTACAGCCATATTCAAAAGGCCATTGTACACTCAAGCAAGCACTGGTATTCTGAATTTGCCCTGCTCAATGATGGGCTCCCACTCAGAAGTTGCCAGAGAAGGGGAAGATGGCCCGATGAATCTCTGACACAAACCTTGAGATCCTGGTGGACGGGGTGCTCTAGAGGAATGGTGTCTTCTTTCCAGAGTCAAGATTAGAGTGATGCTGGAAAAGCATAGCAGGTCAGGCAGCATCCGAGGAACAGGAAAATCGACACTTTGGGCAAAAGCCCTTCACCAGGAATGAGGCTGAGAGCCTTGGATGTGGAGAGATAAATGGGAGGGGGAGTTGGGCTGGTGGTAAGGTAGTTGAAAGTGCATAGGTGGATGGAGGCGGGTGTAAAGGTGATAGGTCGGAGAGGAGGGTGGAGCGGATAGGTGGTAAGGAAGATTGACAGATGGGACAGGTCATGAGGATGTTGCTGAGCTGGAAGGTTGGAACTGGATAGGGTGGGGGTAGGGGAAATGAGGAAACTGGTGAAGTCCATATTGATGACCTGGGGTTGAAGTGTTCTGAGGCGGAAGATGAAGTATTCTTCCTCCAGGCGTCGGGTGGTAAAGGAGTGCCGATAGAGGAGGCCTAGGACCTGCATGTCCCCGCGGGTGGGCGGGAGAGTTGAAATGTTCGGCCACAGGGCGGTGGGGTTGATTGGTGCAGGTGTCCTGGAGATGTTCTATGAAGTGCGCTGCGAGAAGGAGTCCAGTCTCCCCAATGTAGAGGAGAGCCCATCGGGAGCAATGAATACAGTAAATGATATGTGTGGAAGTGGAGGTGAAACTTTGATGGATGTGGAAGGCTTCTTTGGGGCCTTGGACTGAGGTGAGGGGGCAAGTATGGGAGCAGGTTTGCAATTCCTGGGGACTAAGAGAGGGTTGCCTCGACACCAGACCCTGGCAGTCCATGATGGAGGTTACCATCCAGGTCTGTGTGGTAACCACAGTGCGGAGGAATGGCCAGCTGTCCCACAAGAAGGTCAATGATATTTGCTGCTCAGCCGGGGTCTGTCTCTGTTACTGCACCCACCTCCCAGCAAAGCTCAGGCTCTGTCACTCTCTCGATTGCCTTCATCGTCTTTCCTCACTGCTTTTGATTATCTCTGGCCTCCCACACCACTACTCCTGATGGCCTCTGTGCTAGGTACTCACTTGCCTGGGACATGTCACCACACTTGAACCACCTGCACCAGCAGTAACAACTGTGCTATCCACTCTTATCTCACTTAGTCTATCCCTTTCTCACATTCTAGGAGAAGACAGCACACAATAGGCCAAGAAGACCTGGAACCAGTGGAGGAATGCCTGACATCAAGCTCCTCTTCCCCAAGAGGACAGAAGTCTTGCCACACAGGACAAGACCAAGGCTGCTCCTATGGGGCTACCAGAATACATGTCCCACCAAAGGAGGAAGTACCATTCTTTATTCCACTGCAACTCTCACATCAACCCCATTGTCAGTATCATCCATTGTCTATCACTTCTAACCATTGACCACGACAGCTTCACTTATTGTATCTTACAAATATTAACAGAACAACCATGACATTGAAAGAGAAATGGGTTGCTCTGCTAGAAGCAACCTCTGAGACAGACAGAACTGAGGCCTCAGAGGCAGCATCGACAAGGCATTCCCCACTACCTCAGGGGTACTGACACCTTGGTGCGAACATCATGCTAAGAAATAATGGGAACACATGTGCACATCATTGTGACAAATCCTGGCTGGTTGAGGAAAAAATGCTCCAGGTCACTGATACCTGAAGCTCTGCTGGAGACCAGGCATTTGCACAGTCCCATGGTGGTGAAGACACTGTGTTGCTGGCAATCAGGTGCTTCATCTACATGCACAGAGAGGAACAGCAGCAGCAAACAAGTATGTGGGAAGGAATGGCCCTCACAGCACAGAGGCTGCAGGAGTGCAGGTATATAATGGGGCCCCAGCTACCTCAAACATGCAATGGTCTGGTTGCCTCCATGGACAGAGTGGAAGCTGCTGTGGAGAGTCAGGTCCAGCAGTCTCAGGGTCTGCAGGAGAGACACATGCATCTGCACCCCATTGACCAGCCATTGGTCCTCAGGACTGAATACATGTCAACATGGGCGTGGGGAATCTGCTGTACACCTCAGGTGCCCCTTCCTCACAAAGATTCAGGGTAGTGCCAGGAGACACCCAGCTGGAGGAGGACCCATACACAAGCTTTTCACAAACCTCTCAGGGCACTCCAGAGGTGCTGGGCCCTGCACTTCTACATGTCTGCATTCTCTCCAATCCTTAGAGATTGAATTGAGGAGGATCTATAAGACCCATTGAGGCAAAAATGCCCATGGGGTCCCCTGACCAAACCTCCGGGACATCAAGCTCCACATCACAGCAGGCTCCCTCCACCCCAACTCTGGAACCAGGACATAGCCTGAGATATAATAGGAGAGTAATAAAGAAGAGATAAATTTGATGAGTTTTGCACAACATTCTTTTGTTTCAGTCCCACGTGTGACTGTGCCAATATGATGCCCATGCAGGATGGACCATGGATCAATATCTCTGTTGAGAGCCAGCTGCTTAGTTCATAAGGTGATGAGATATAGAAGCAGAGTTAGGCCACTTGGCCCACTGAGTCTGCTCTGCCATTCGATCATTGATGATATGTTCCTCACCCCCATTTTCCTGCCTTCTTCTCATTTTCTTGCCTTCTCCCCATAACTTTTCAATCCATTACCAATTAAGAATCTGTCTAACTCCTCCTTAAATTTATTTACTGTCCCAGCATCCACTACACTTTGGGGTAGTGAATTCCACAGATACACAACCCTTTGGGAGAAGTAATTTCTCCTCAACTCTGCTTTAAATTTGCTACCTCTTATCCTAAGACTATGATCTCTTGTCCTAGAATGCCCCACAAGGGGAAGCATCTGCTCCAATCTCTATTTTATCCACACTTTTTATCATCTTGAATACCTCAATTTGATCTCCCCTCATTCTTCTAACATCCACAGAGTATAGGCCTAAACTCTCTTCATACGACAACTCCTTATCTCTGGGATCAGTCTAGTGAACATCCTCTGAACTACCTCCAATGCCACTACATCTTTCCTTAATTAAGGGGACCAAAACTATACACAATAATCCAGGTACAGTTTCGCCAGTAACTTGTAAAGTTGTAACATTACTTCCTTACCATTACGTTCTCTTCTTTTCGCTATAAATGCCAACATTCCACTCGCTTTCTTTATTATCTGCTGTACCCACATGATAGTTTTCTGTGACTCATGGATGAGGACACCCACATCCCTCAGCATCGGAGCACCCTAACGTCTCTCCCCACTTAGGTAATAGGTTGCCTTTCCATTTTTCTGACCAAAATGTATGACCTCACATTTATCCACGTTAAACTCCATCTGCCACATTTTGACCCACTCTCCAAACCTATCTATATCCATTTGTAAAGTTCTTATTTCCTCATTGCAATTTACAGTCCTGCCTGCTCTATGTGGAGGCAAGAATAAGATGTATGTGGGGCCATGTGTTCTGCACTGCTGCCCTTTGTGGTCAAACATCCCTACTCTTTCATCTAACATGCGTGTTCTTATTTTTTTCTATGGCCTCTGTGTGCCAAAGTGTTGGTGTAGATGAAGTAGTCGGCATATAGAGTCATAGAGTCATAGAGATGTACAGCATGGAAACAGACTCTTCGGTCCAACCCGTCCATGCCAATCAGATATCCCAACCAAATCTAGTCCCATCTGCCAGGACCCAGCCCATGTCCCTCCAAACCCTTCCTATTTATATACCCATCCAAATGCCTTTTAAATGTTACAATTGTACCACCTTCCACCTCTTCCTCTGGCAGTTCACTGCATACATGTACCACGCTCTGCGTGAAAAAGTTGCCCTGTAGGTCTCTTTTATATCTTTCCCCTTTCACCCTAAACCTATGCCCTCTAGTTCTGGACTCCCTCACTCCAGAGAAAAGACTTTGTCTATTTATTCTATCCATGCCCCTCATAACTTTGTAAACCTCTATAAGGTCACCCTTCAGTCTCCGATGCTCCAGGGAAAACAGCCCCAGCCTGTTCAGCCTCTCCCTATAGCTCAAATCCTCCAACCCTGGCAACATCCTTGTCAATCTTTTCCAAACCCTTTCAAGTTTCACAACATCTTTCTGATAGGAAAGAGACCAGAATTGCACGCAATATTCCAACAGTGGCCTAACCAATGTCCTGTACAGCCGCAACATGACCTCCCAAATCCTGTACTCAATACACTGACCAATAAAAGAAAGCATACCAAATGCCTTCTTCACTATCCTATCTACCTCCGACTGCACTTTCAAGGAGCCATGAACCTGTACAACACCTCAGGAGCCAATTCATTCAGGTGACCAGGGAATGGGACCTTGAAGATAAGTGCCCTTTACAGTACTTGTATCTTTGTGTAATGTTCTTGCTCACTAAAGGGCCTCAGATTGGTGGATCTTGCAAACTCCTTCCCTCACACATGCACACCCACTCCAGGTGTGGTCACAACCATTTTCTTTCCCAGTGCATTTTGACTTTCTTCACAATGGCAAGTGACAAGGAACACTGCTTGGACAGTGACTTCCAGCCTCTGCTGCTACATGTTGGTGAGGCCTTGAGCATCCAGATCTCCTTCTTCATATCTCTTTCCATGAATTCCATTGGCTTTTCATCTCCCCAGGTCCCAGCCAACCCAATGACGTTATCCTGCACCTGCCCATCTTTACCCAGTGGACTCTGACATAAGAGGCAAGGATGCCAGGTGTGTTCATGCACTAAATTGAGACTGTGTTGCTGGAAAAGCACAGCAGGTCAGGTAGCATCCGAGGAGCAGGAGAATCGATGTTTCGGGCAATAGCCTTTTTCAGGAGTGAGTGATAAAGGGCTTATGCCTGAAACGTTGATTCTCCTGCTCCTCGGATGCTGCCTGACCTGCTGTGTTTTTCCAGCACTACACTCTCAACTTTGATTTCGCGTATCTGCAGTCCTCACTTTCTCCGTTTTCATAAACTGACCCCCAACATCGCGCCAGCCCACCTCTCCCCTTTTCCCCCCTCCCCTCCCCCACCAAGTCCAGGTACTCCTAACTGTGGATGAAACCAGAAAACTATAAGATGAAAAGCAGAAATAGGTTATTCGGTCCATCGAGTTGCTACAACATTCAATGAGATCATGCCTGACCTGAGAACCCTTAACTCCACTTTCCTGTCTTATCCTCATAAACCTTGATACCCTTATTGATTAGACGTCAATCTCAGCCATGAATATTCACAATAATCTTGTCTTAACAGATCTCTGATTTGTTGCACCCCCCCCTAAGAGTCTTTCATTCCTTTTGTTCTTTTAAATTTCAATGAGGATAAGCTCAACCTGCTCAACTTCTCCTCATAAAAAATTCCCTCCATATCTGGTACAACTAAAACGAATGCTGGAGGAACACAGCAGGTCTGGCAGCATCTATAGAGTGACAAACAGAGTTACTGTTCCAAGTCTGGTATGAGTCTTCTTCAGAACTCCATACCCAGAATCAATCTGATGAATCTTCTCTGGACTTCCTCCAATGTTAGTGCATCTTTCCTTCAATAAGGTGAACAAATCTGCTCACTGTATTGCAGCATCTGTATTCTCCCAGCAAGGCCTTCCTATTTTATACTACATTCCATTGGAAGTAAAAGTTAACATTCTATTTGCCTTCACTACTGATCACTCCACTAAAAAGGTATGGCCGCAGAGTGCTTTATGATGCTGGATAAGTAATCCAGATACACAGGTTCAAATCTCAATGCTGTTCATGAATCAAAATAAAACAAATATTATTTATTAATGATTGTTGATCTACTGGCTTGTAAACACCCAACTGGGTTAAGAGTTATAACATCATACAGCATGGAAACAGGCCTTTCAGTCCAACTAGTCCAAGCCAACCCCCATGTTCCCAGACTAAACGAGTCCCACTTATAACCCAAGGTATCTTTAAGCTCACAGTCATGCTGATAGCTTAAGAATGGAGTTAATTTCTGTTTAGCTCATCCAGATTCCCTTCAATGTGTGATGGGAGGACTGAAAACTCACAGGAAGTCCAGAATCAAACAATTTTGTGGCATCCACTCTGGTGGAGACTGGAATCTGACATCAATCTTCCTTAAAGTTTCTTCTAATGTCATAGTTATGATGGTGATTGATATAACTAATCTCAGCTACCAAATAACCTTCTGTAACTCAAAATGAATTAACTCAGAAAAAGGTACCCAGTTTGCTTCCTGAAATAAAGGTAATTAACTGGAAATATTTATTCTGTTTTTCCTCCATCGATGCTGTCAGACCTGCTGAGTCTTTCCAGCATTGTCTATTTTGTTTCAGATTTCCAGCATCTGAATTTTTGAAAAAAAATTATTTGACCCTTTCTGAAGGCCTGGACAGAATCCAAACTCACCTCAAGTACTTGCAATCTATTCAAAACATTTTGACTTTGTTTGGAACTTTCCTAGCTGTCTGCTTTGCAGAAGTCCTTGTAAAATATTTCTGATCAACCACAGGGAGGAAAAAAGAAACACAATTTGTGAGCTCTGCATTTCCAGTGTAACGTCATCAGGACGCAGTGGTGGGATATTTTAGTTCTTTGCATCAGTGATCTACTGCAAGATTTTCTGGCACCTTTTAAAGGCAATAGAGTGATTAGGGATTTAGAATTTTATGTGTGAACTTCTTCAAATCAATGCTTGTCAGCCCTTTCCCAATGCTGATGAAATAAAGACTGACTCCTAATTTATTATAGGTCCTTTTTGTTGGTTTTAAAAGTAATTTGCAAAGCAAGTGCCCTCATAGTCACCTTATTCTCTAAAGTAGGTGAACACAATGTAATTGTTTCTCCTGCTAAAGAAGCTGGGCTATGGCTTTCACCCAATTCCACTAACTGTAACCCAGAACACAATTGACAGGAGTGCAGTTGGTGTGATTATCATTTACAAGATGAGAGCTATTAAGAAAATGGAGAGTGTCATCTTCAGAACACAAATATTTTCCCTAACTATAATGCCCTCTTACAGGATGTGAAGTGGTGGGTATTGTTATGTTGCTGACACTCACGTACCAACCATTTTTAACTGCCACAGCAGATTTTTAAGTACAATCCAGAAGAAGTTACCACTTGTGGCTATTGTGGTTTATCCCTTCAGACAAAGAATTCACCAGACCCTCTGTTCAAGGCTGAGAGAGAAACCTACTTCTATTTTTTTAACTCGAGGATCATTATTGTCCTTTTTCTAGGAATGTTAGATAAATGTAACCAGGATAAGGAAGGTTTTACATTCGCCTTGTTTTGTTTTGTCCTATTCTCTTCTTTTTTTCAGGCTCTTTGTTAAGAGCACTATAGAACAGAGAATGTTTTTGTTAGCGTGGATTGTGAGGATTGTTTCACATCATCAGGCTATTCATCGTTTCCCCTCCCCTGTTGTAAAACACAAGCTAGTGCCAGCTAAACAGTGGTGGCATTGTGCTAGGATTCAATACCACCCAGAGTCTACCTCAACTGGCGTTCCCTTCCGATTCTTCTTGTGTGCAAAAAAAATAAAGCATTTGCTCAGGGGAGGGAATGGGTGTGTCTATTGCTTCAACTAACATGGACTTTATTTTTAAAAAAAGGCAAGATTGATGGGAGAAAGTTCTCCAAGAAACCAGGATAAATTTCTTCCAGGCCAAGGCCAGTTGTTCTATTGTTCGAAGGCCATGTGTTTTGTTCATTATCTCTTACTCTCTTCCTTTATCAAGAAAACTTTCAGAAAAGCTCAGAGAAAAGAACAGGATATAGAGGTCAGGGGTTCTCGTTTGACCACCTAGGTGTTCCATTTTGAATGCCAAGGATGGGCAGGGCAGAGGGTGAGTCGGAGTAACATAGCAGAATGTATTCCCCTGAAACAATAAGTGATGGAAGGCGTAATTTATTGCTGAACCTCTCCCCACCACCCACCCCCCGCCCCTTCTACCCCCACCATCCCTCCCCTTCAGGGTTAGTATGTATGAAAGTGGTATAACTGACTGAAGAAGAGTCGCTTGAAACAAGGGCCTGTTGTCAAGGGAATAAGTCTAACGGAGTGCAGGCATGATAGGAGCAGCTGCTGGTTTTGGCTGGCTTGGGATTCTGCTGGTAATGGCAGTGATACTATGTGCCATCAAAAACAGAGCTGGTTGTGAAAGGGAGTTGGGGAAAGAGGGAAAAAAATGAAAAATCAAAAAAAAACTGCTGGGGCTATAAATGGAAGAAGGAAAGAAGACCCATCCATGCCAAAAGTAGGGACACATTTTGTTTCCTTCAGCAATGTACTATTCTGTTAAAAAAAATGTAAATTAATTAAATGTTAACAATGTACCTTTGACAGGCAGCTGCATCTAACAAACAGTGCTTTTACTCAGTAAATGATACCGCTTCCAGCAACAGAACAGAGAGAAAAAAATGGAAAGGACGGAAGAAGAAAAAGAAGTTACGTATGTCAAAGCAGCTGCAATGACGATCTGATATAATGAATGCTTTTTACTTGCTGCCTGTTTATATTTCTGAAACTAATGGTAAAATAATTTGAAGACATTGCTAAACAGGTCATAGGTGATCTCTGAGAAAACTCCTATTAACTGTCACTTCATTAGCTCAGCTTTATAATCTTGCAGCAAAGCAAATTAAAATTCAAAAATAAATGCCTGGCATTTTAAATCCCTTCTATTTATGTTAATAAAATGACCTTCCATTTTTTAATTCTGCTTCTTGCTGAAGAGGATGCCTGAAGTCCTCCAGGACAACTGCAAACAGTCCAAAGTTTGTCAGAAAACAGAATGCAATTAACACCAGCAGACAATGCTATTATTATAAGAAGTTGAAGATAAATAAACAGTTGTCTCTCGTGAATCACTGCTTTCTAACCTTAAACTGATTGAAAGTTCTTGTCCTCTCACTGTGCACTATGGTGACAGTTGGAACACCAACTTTGGAGCCATTATGACTGGCAACATCTGACAGGTCTTAATTAATCAAGCTTTTTTTTCTCTCCCTCTCTCGTTTTCTAACGACGGATGAATAAAAGAAGAACAACTGAGAAGCCATTGTTTTGGTCGTGTGTGCTGCAAGGATGGCAGATGCAAGGCTTGGCTCACGCTGCACAGTGGCAGGTAGGGCACCCTGCTGTTAAACCCTGCTGTTGTGCACACTCCTCATAGTAAGAACAAAGCATTTTCAATATTCTCCCTTTTGTAGACATGGTCAACACAGAGCCATTCACTTATGATGAGATATTAGTGCTCATTTAGAGCTGACAGAAAAAACTCTGAAAGATAAAATGAAGTTCTGTGATGGTAATTCTGAAGAGAATGCAGTTGCACATAGACAATTTCTATTAATTAAATAACCAGCTTTAACTAAATTGTATGCAGTCCTCTATAAAATGCACTGAAAACAGAATCCAAACAGAAATGTTAATAGCTTGACAATATATCAATAACCTGGTTGACTTTTATCCTCAACATAACGACTTTGTTTTTGTATTTCATCATGCTGTAAGTACTGTAAAAAAGTAACCTCAGCATTGAACATAAGCCTCTATTTAATAATGCATATTCAATTTGATAGAATAAATTTGGATGTGATTTTTGGAAGAGAATTTGTTCTTGTTTCTTCAGCTAAAAATTAAAATCGTAGATCTTGAAATTTCTTCCCATTTTTATGCACTTTTCCTTGTGAACAATCTGTTTGTCAATGCTGAGGTCACTTAAAAGGAATAAGTTACTTGCTGTGGAGATCTGCTTTGTCAGTAAGGCATTATCCTACACATCAGGAAGAGTTGCATTAGCAGAGCTCATTATTGCTTTAAGGCTTTTCCACTCTTTGCCCTATTTCTTCCTTTCTTTTCTAAAATCAATGACTCTTTCGGCAACCGATTAAACAGGGAATGACAGCACTCACCCAAGTGCTAATTTTGAAGTGTGAATCCAAAAACTATCTGTTATGAGATGATATCACTATGGAAGACATTAAGACCAGATCAATGATTCTCTTCCCAAACACACATATGCATGGCATCTTTTGTAAGAGTCATCATTGAGCAATTGGAAGCTGCAGTATTTGCCTTCCTGAATCTTGTAACTCTATAATTGTCCTTATTGCAAGGACAACAATGTCAGTGTTGAGCAACAATTGTCATCTCTGCCGAGATGTGCATTTCTACACTGAATGACATTGTCTTCATAAATTCAAACACTTCTAGTATAGTGTTAACCTGAGGCCATTGGTACAAATTTCCACACTGAATGACATTGTCTTCATAAATTCAAACACTTCTAGTATAGTGTTAACCTGAGGCCATTGGTACAAATGGGCTATAAATACCATTAACTGGTAATATGGTCATGCCAGCATGTCTCTGCTTCCACTGAAGATGTGATGTGTCAAAAAAGGCATTCTTTTGACCTTTCAAACCCACGTTTTGCAGGCCTTTTTCACATATAAACTTCAGTTGCAAGAGGTACATAGGAATCATGAGTAGATAGCTGGTTGCAATGCCCTCAATGCAAACTTCATTCAGTTATAAAAGTAATACTGAAGTGGCCCAAAAAAGTGAATCATGAAATTGCTTTTTTGGAGACCAGGAAGTGGAGGAGTAATCTGAGTGCTTCTTCCAAAGATGGCTCCCATCATCACCCTTTCCACCTCTCATGGATTACATCTAAGATAATGATTCCTTCTATACTTGATTGAAAGGTAGAATAGGCTTTGGGGTCTAAATGGCCTATTCCTATTCCTACAATGGGGTGGCATTGTTAATAAAATAAATCAATGGAATAGATATTGGCTTAGAAAATCATGGTATGGTATCATTTGGGTGGAAATAAGCTACACCAAGGGCAGAGAACATTGTTGGAGGTTGTCTATAGACCCTCAAATAGTCATGGAGATGTAAGACAAGACGACATGAACCAAGAAATCAGATGCCTGCAATGTATGTGTCTATCTGTAATTATGGGTAACTTTAAGTTACACACAGTTTGGACAAACCAAACTTGCAATGCTATTGTGGAGCAGAATTTTCTGAAATGTGTATGTGATATTCTTTATAAGAGCAATACATTGAGGAACTGACCAGAGCACAATCTATTTAAGACTCGTATTGTACAATGAGAAAGGGTTAATTAACAATCCTATTGTGTGGGGTTTGGGGAACAGTGAACACAATATGTTAAAATTCTTCTTTAAGATGGGGAATGAAATATTCAAATCTGAAACTAGGACCTGAATCTGAGTGTGAGGCATGAATTGGCAATGATGGACTGCTAAAGAAGTCAATGGTGGCTCGGCAATGCTTCATATTTAAATATCCTGTGCATGCATTACAACGAAAAGGGATTCTGGGTAATCCAAGATGGAGGACAGGAAAAAATTGCTGTGTAAGAGCTGTTCCTTTTTTGAGGTGTTTTAGGTGTTGGAAGTAATTTCTTCGAATTCCAGGAGCAGCAATTACTATTTTAAATACTGTTGTGTTGTTTTGGAAGCTTGAAGAAAAAAACGTTAAAACAACAGCAGTTTTAAAAGGATGAAAGGCAGATAAAGAAAGCAAGCACATCGTCAGGAGGGAGAGAGAGAGAGAAAGAAACCTGCTAACTGACACAGCAGTGAATCTGCACAGTTATAAAAGAGACCTAAGGGGCAACATTTTCACACAGTGGGTGATGTTTGTATGGAATGTGCTGCCAGAGGAAGTGGTGGAGACTGGTACAATTACAGCATTTAAAAGGCAACTGGATGGGTATATGAATAGAAAGACAAGCTGGTGGCAAATAGGACTAGATTAGGTTAGGATATCTGGTCAGCATGGACAAATTGGACTGAAGGGTCCGTTTCTGTGCTGTATATCTCTATGACCCTAACTACCCATTCCTGACTAGTCGCAAAAATAAAAGAGGAAAAGTGACTCAACCAAAAAAAAAATGAGGGATAGTTTAAATCCAAAGAAAAGGCACATAAAATTTCCAGAAAAAGCAGCAAGCCTGAGGATTGAGAGCATTTTAGAATTCAGCAAAAAAAGACAAAAGTTTAATCAAAAAGAGAACATAGAGTATATAAGTGTAAAATTGTAAGAAACATAGAAATTGACTGTAAAAACTTCTCTCAATATGTGAAGAAAAAAGATGAGTAATATTAAATGTTGATCCCATACAGTGACAAGCTGGTGGCAGTTATAATGGGGAAAAAAAATGGCAAAGGAATTGGATACATACTTTGGTTCTGTCTTCACAAGGGAAGACACAAATAACCCTTGAGAAATGGTAAGGATTTGGTGAGAAGGCAGAATTCAAGGAAATCAGTATTAGTAAGAAAATGATACTGGGGCGATCTAAGAGGTTCAGGGCTGAAAATGCACTAGGGCCTGATAATTTGCATCTCACAGTGCAAAATGAATTGGCAATAAAAATATTGGATGATTGGTGGGAGCATTTCTACAGATTGATGAGTGGCAAATGTAACTCTACTGTTCAAAAGGGGAAGGAGAGAGAGAAAAAAGAGAATTATAATCCAATTGGTTTAATGTCAACAGTGAAGTCTATTATAAAATATGTGACAACACATTTGGAATTGGGTTTATGAAAGGCAATTATGCTTAACAAATGTACTGGAGATTTTTGTGAACTTAGTAGTAGAATAGATAAGGATGTGGTGTGTTCAGATTTTCAGCATGTTTTTGATAACATCCCTCAAAAAGAGGTTAGTAAGCAAAGCTAAAGTACATGTGATAGGGATAATGTATTAGCGTGGACTGAGGATTGGTTGACAGCCAAGAAACAGAGAGTGAGAATAAATGCGTCTTTTTCAAATGGCTGGCAATGACTAATAGGATACCTCAAGGATTAGTATTTGGGCCCCAGCTATTCATGACCTGGATCAGAGAGCTAAATGCGACATTTCCAAGTTGATGACAGAAAACTGGACAGAATTGTGAGTTTTACTGCAAGGAGGTTTCAATGAAATTTCGACAGGTTAAGTGAATGTACAACTGCAGTGCAATGTGGTTATAGTGTGAAGTTATAGTGTGAAAAACAGAAAGGAAGAGAGCTAGTTAAATGGGATATACTGGGAACTGTGGATGTACAAAGGGATCTGGGTGTCCTTGTGTGCCAGTCAATGAAAGAAGACAGGCAGGTGCAGCAAGCAATGAGGAAGGCAAAGGGTAACTTGGCCTTCACTACAAGAGGATTGAAGTCCAGAAGAAGGGATGCTTGACTACAGTCGTGCAAGACCTTGGTGAGACCACACTGGAGTTTTGTGGGTAGCTTTACCACCCACCACCCAAGAAAAGATATACTTGTCATTAGGGAGTGCAGCAGAGGCTTACTAAGCTGATATGGGTGATAGAAGGTCTGTCCTATGAGGAGGGATTGGTTCTACTGGGCTTTTATTCACTAGCATTCAGAAGGATGAGAGGGGTATCTGACTGTAACACATACATTTCAAACAGGGCTGGACAGACGAGTTGACAGGAGGATTGTTTGTGGAATCTAGAACTAGGGAACACAGTCTCGGGAGATGGGGTAAACTATTTAGGACTGAGATGAGAAAACATTTTTGTACTCAATGTGCAGTAAACATGTAGCATTTTGTACCATAGAAGACTGTGGAGGATAAGTCACTGAACATACTCAAGAAAGAGATGGTTACATTTTTAGATATTAAAGGCATCAAGGGGTCATGGAAGATTGGGGAAATATTGCAGTGAGATAGAGGACTAGTCATGATTCTATTGAATGGCAGACCAGACTGAATGGGCCAAATTGCCTACTCTTGCTCCTAATATCTATGTTTGTGTAAGGATGCTACAGAGGGATGTAGATTAATTAATTACATGGACAGAGATAGAGCAAGCAAAGTCTTAGGTGGGAACCCATGAACTAGTCCATATTGGAAGCAAAAATAGAAGCATATTGTCTCAACAGAGATAGTGACAGGTTACTGAGCTCTGAGATGTAAGAGGATTGGGGAGATGAATCGCAGGAAGTTAATATGCAGGTACTGAAAATAAGGAAAGCCGAACTATGGTTTATTTCAAGAGGAATTTAGCAGTCAAGTAAGAAGGTTATGCTTCAGTTATACTTACATTGGTGAACCACATGGAGCACTATATACAGTACTAGTCTCTTTATTTATGAATGTAAATGCATTGGAAGGTGTTCAGAAAAGGTTAATTCAATTAATACCTGAAATTGATGGGTTGACTTCAAAAGGAAGGTTGAACAAGCAAGGCTTGTACCTGCTGGAGTTTGGAAATGTAAAGGTCATTTAGTTAAAATGTATAAGACCCTGAAGTTTCTGAATAGAGTGGATGTGGAAAGAATGTTTCATCTTGTGGGGCAATCTACAATGAGGGGGTCAAGCTAAAGGGGTGACCCATTTTAAACAGTGAGAAGAGGTTTTCTTTTCTCACAGCTGGTCATGATTCCTTGAAAATCTTTTCCACAGAAAGCAGTGGAAAGAGAGCCTTTGATTATTTTTAAGGCAGATAAAGACAGATTCGTTATAAACAAGAGATGAAAAGGCTTTGAGGACAGATGGGAATGCTGGGTAATCCGATCAATCACTACCGTATTGAATGGTGGAACAGGCTTGAGGGGCTGAGTGGTTGAGACCTGATCCTAAATTGTATATCTGTGTGTTTGTATGGCTGGTAGTGTCTGACTTACACTGCATGAGTAGCAATTTAAAGAATTGATTCAACTCCACAGCTGTGTCTCCACATGAATGACCAACGTCAGCAGTTACATTTTTAAATCAGTCACATCAAGATGACTGAATTCAGCTTGAATGCTTTTTACCTTTTCTTTTATGTACACTAAGTGGTTATGTACAACAACGGTTAATCTATCCCCTCCTACTCTATAATCTGTGTTTGTTTGAACTTTGAGTACAAACATGGCTGTTTCTGGAACTGTATGTTATTATTTTATATTGATTAGTTTAAGAATACATAAAGTAACCTCATACCTGGTTAAACTCAAGAAAACTGATTGATTGGTTATGGTACGCATGATGTGGAGGTGCCGGTGTTGGAATAGGCTGAACAAAGTCAGAAGTCACACGACACCAGGTTATAGTCCAACAGCTTTATTTGAAATCATAAGCTTTCGGAATGCTGCTCCTTCATCTGACAAAGGAACAGTGCTCCGAAAGCTTGAGATTTCAAATATTTGAACTTTAGTTTTTTCTTCTGCACATTAGCCTGAATATAAACAAAAGAAGGGGTGATGTCAGCAGGGGAAAGAGGTTCTGACAAAGAGTCATACTGGACTCGAAATGTTAACTCTGCTTTCTCTCCAGACGTGCTGAGACGTGCTGAGTTTCTCCAGCATTCTCTGTTTGCTGAAGGTAGTGTTAGTGTGGGTAATCTGAAAGTCCATGTTTCTCCACAAGCTGTGGAGTTAAATTCCACATTATGTGTCTTTTGTCATTAATGATCTCTTCGCCAAGATGTCAACCTAATTGTCAGGCAAGGTGTCTGTGCGTGAGAGTGTACATGTTCTGTGCATGCGTGTAGAGATGGAAGTCGTGCACATGGTGAGGAGACATGAAGAACTGAAGCTAAAAGAGTGCATGAAGGCACTCACCTTCACCCAAAGGTTGCTCTTTCTTCACTTAAGCTGCTGAATTTCCTAAAATGTCGAAAACCTGGGCTCCCAGAGTAAAATCTGGGAAGCTGGTTTGGAGTTGGGTTTCGGAATTTTAAAATGTTAACATTTAGATCATGGAATAGGAGTTGTGAGGAGAGTGGGTTAGGACAACAATGCCTATTCTCTGAGAATTTAACAAGCAGAATGATAAAGGGGAGCCAATCTATTTGAATTTCCAAAAGGGATTTGATAACGTGCCATATAAAAGATTAGGAGATAGGAGCTCATGGTATTAGTGCATAATGTATTAGAATGGATTGAGGATCGATTAATACGCAAGGGCTAGTGAATGTCAAGAATTCCCTACCTCTGAGAGTTATGGAAGCGAGGTTAAAATGGTGATGGATAGTTTTTTTTGAAACATTGAGAAATTGAAGGCTATGATGAGCTGACATGAAGGAAGAGAGGCCTGGGTCAGATCAGCCATAATCTTGTTGAATGGCAGGGCAGGCTTGAATAGCCAGCTCTTGCTGATATCTCCTAATTATTATGGCATTTTATATTCCATGCCTATAATGCAATGCCTCAAATTGGAAAACTCTTTTGTCAGTGATGAGTTTGATGTGATCTTGAAGTGTTATATGAGTCACCAGATTAGCTTCTAGGCTGAAGAAATAGTTCTATGAAGACAGATTGGGTAGGCCAGGCCTATATTCTTCTTAGTCGAAAAGTGTAGTGCTGGAAAAGCACAGCCAGTCCGGCAGCAATCAAGGTGCAGGAGAGTCAATGTTTCGAGCATAAGCTCTTTATCCTTTTCCAGCACCACACTTTTCGACTCTGATCTCCAGCATCTACAGTCCTCACTTTCTCCTATATTCCTCCTAATTTGGAAACAAAAACTGAGAAGATGATCTAACTGAGGCGTAAAATTCTTAAGAATTTGACAGAGGGAATGCTGAGAACATCTTTCCTCTGGCTGGGGAATCCGGAACGTGAATCCCTATCTTGGAATAAGTCCATTTAAGGACTGCCACAAAGAGAAATTTGTTGGCACAATAGTTTATGGATTTTTGAAGTTTTCTATTCCCTGCAGAGAGCTGCAGATGCTCAGTCGTTGAGTGCATTCAAGGGGCAGGTTGACAGAGTTTTGATATTCAAAGGAATAAAGGTAGTACAGGGCAATTGGTGTTCTCTTAATTGCACAACAGGGCAAGTTCGAGGTGGGGGTGACCCCATTTGCAATTTTATAGGCAAACAGTCAGACCACGTGTCATGGATGCTTTCTCCAGTTTTATTATGCATTTTTGGCCCTAAATAGTATTCTTTGAAGGAACTAATTGATGCTAGTCATTCATGGAATAGCCTAGAAAACTTTTCTGTAGCAGGGCACCACTCCTGATGCCAGCATTGGAACTGTGGAGAGCACTTCCAGCCAACCTACTGACAAGCAAATCCTACACAATATGATTTAACAGAAGGGCCTGCAAACTGGTATTGACGGAACCTGAGTACCTATCCAGCCCAGGGTTTGTTCTCCCTCTACATTCCTGATATACTGGCTGGTTCAGCATGGAAACCAGCACAGTTCTCATCACCCAATACTTGGTGAGCTGCATTTGAGGTAGGGACATATTTACCATCCACGGTACTCAAATGAACTTCAAACCAAAAGGGTTTCAGCTCTCTTGTCTGACTGAACAGAGCATAACACACAAGTTATTCAGGTTTCACAGCAAGGTCTACTCATCATGCTGCAAAACACGTTGTAGTTACTTCAGGGTTAGAAATATCACTCGTGCACAAGCAAATAGTCTGCATCTCATAATTTTCATCAAGTAACTTGCTTTTCCTGTTCCTGTTTAATATATTAAAGTGTGACATGTAAGATCGTACCATTTTATCTTTTGTATTTTTGGTTGTTTTTCGGTGCTGGTGCTGATTTCCTCAATTTTCTTGGAGCTGTAATGCTGGTCACCCTTGCTCACTGTGTTGTAGCAGAATCCCACTCTGCCAACATGTTATGTGTATGGGTTTCTACAAGTCTGAAGTGATGTGACATGAACTAGGCTATCAGTCTTTCTGGTCTAACTAGAAGTTGTTTGAAGTAAATAGTATGAATTTTATGGCACTACTGCAACTATTTACATGAATATGGCTTACATCACCAGAGAGCACATCAGCCTCAGATCTGTTTCATACAAGTTCCTTTTGTACTCTGACCGAGTCCAGGAGATATTATCACATTAGCTGCAGTTACTGCAAATGATCACTCTTTAGGCGCATTTCGAACACATGAAGTGGATTTTAAGGAGTACTTTAAAGGAGAAAAAAGAAGTAGAGTGATGGAGAGGTTTAAGGAACAAATTCCAGAGTTTAGAGCCAAAGTGCTAATGCAGGATTGATCATAGAATCCCGACAGAATGGAAGCAGGCCATTCAGTGAATCAAATTCACAGCGACCCTCCAAAAAGCATCCTTACCGCCGACCCCATCCTGTAACTCTTCATTTCCCATGCTAATCCACCTAGCCTGCATGTCCCTGGGCACCATTGGCAATTTAACATGGCCAATCCACATATCCTATGCATCTTTGGTCTGTGGTGAAACCGGAGCATCTAGAGGAAACCCATGAGGATACAGGGAGAAATTGCAAACTCCGCACGGTGCCTGGTACCATAAGGCAGCAGTGCTAACCACTGGTGTTTTCACATATGGCTGTCTGACCTCTTGGATAAGAAGTCATTTGACATGACATAATGGCTTTTCTTGTGTGGAGTCAAATACAACCAGATTAATGGGACAAAAGTCTCTTCTGTGGGCTAACTGAAATGATCCTCATGAACTGAGGTGATATATCTCAATCTTGTGCCTGATGAACATGCTTACTGGACAATGTTACTGAAAAGGCATCAATAATTGATAGTAATATTCCACCCGTACATTTTAATATACTTATTAAAGACTGAAAGAACTGTGGATGCTGTAAATCAGAAACAAAAACAGAAATAGCTGGAAAAGCTCAGCAGGTCTGGCGGCATCTGTGGAGAGAAATCAGAGTTAACATTTTGGGTCCAATAACCTTCCTCAGAGGTGTTAATATTTTCTTGGTCATGGCAATTAAGTTACACAAGTCAGATCAGACACTTCAAATCTTTTATTGTTACGGTGGAGTAAATGGGTAGTCTGTGGAAAGTATACATATTCCACTTTCAATTCTGAAACCTGCCTCCATACCCACCTGATTCAGAGGAGGAAAGCAGAACCACTCATGGCCTATTTTTGTAGCTAGCCACTGAACAAACTCTTTAAGAGTTGGACAAAATCAAAAAAATCATTCAGGTGGTCCAGACAAACAAGCCTTTGAAACAGAAAGTAATGGATTCTTTAAGTAGCATGCAGCTGCACTAGCAGTCGGTTTAATATTCAGGAAACATGTCTTCGATGTTTCCAAAATCTGATACCATCTGCAATTGTTAAACTGATGCATTGTGCACTGGAAACACACTAGTGAATGTAATAGATGATTGGAGCAGTAAATCTCGATGGTGTCATTCAGTTTGAGTGAACAAATCTCTATTAGATCAGTGTTTGAGGGCTTTCAAAATGGAAAATCACTGGTTGAAAAAATGCACAAATGTCAAACGAATACACGTACGACATATGAGTGTAGTTTCTTGATGTGTGAAGTTGTTTTAGTAGGCTGTCTAAAGTATCAGGAATTCTTAGGCCTAGAGCTTGAGTTAGTTATAGCCACCCAATCAAAAAGATGCAAACCCAACAGTGTGAATGCCACAACTTGGAAGTAACAAGGTTCAAATGAAATGTTGAAACCTGGTCCAATCTACCTGTTCAGGTGAAAGCAAAAGATTCCAAGGTGTAGTTTGAAGGTAAGTAGGTGAGTTGGAATATAGAATATAAAAAAGTACAGCACAGAACAGACTCTTCGGCCCACGATGTTGTGCCGAGGATTAGTCCTAATCTAAAATAAAATTACCTAACCTTCGCACCCCTCAATTCACTCGTCCTTGTGCATGTCCAGCTGTCGCTTAACCGTCTCTAATGACTCTACTTTCACCACCACCGCTGGCAAAGCACTCACAACTCTCTGATACAGAACCTACCTCTGGCATCTCCTCTATACCTTCCTCCTAATATCTTAAAATGATGACCCCTCATGCCAGTCAATCCTGCCCTGGAGAAATGTCTCTGGCTATTGACTCTATAAATGAGTTCTTCCGGTGACCTGCTTAACATTTACACAGCCAACAAAAACAGATTAACTGCTCACTTATTCAATTGCTAACAGTTCTATGCACCAATTGGCTGGTAAGTCTATCTACATTATAATTGCAATAAAACTTTCAAAGTTAATTATTGGCTGTAATGCAAATTGTATATAATTTAAGCTCATGACATATCTTGTATAAATGCAGAGTTTTCTTCATTTTGATCATACTATAAAGCTTTCAAATTGAGTAGATCATCACAGATTTTTTGTAGGAGATTACAGCAAGGTAAGAGGCCAATAAGCCCAACAAATGTGGTTATCCCCTGCCTCAGTCTTGTCCTGCTTACTTCACCTCATTGCATCATCCTGGATGGCATGACTAACAAATGAGGAGAGACTTGATCATTTAGGACTATATTCACTCCAGTTTAGAAAAATGAGGGGGGGAGCTCATAGAAGCCAATGACTCCATGACTGGAAAGATGTTCCTGATCACCAGGAGGACCAGAACCAGGGAGTCATAGTCTAAGAATACCGGGTAGGCCATTTAAGACTAAGATGAGGAAACATTTCTTCACCCAGAGTGTCGTGAGGCGATGGAATTCATCACCATAGAAGATGGATGAGGACAAAAGTTTGAATCTTTCAAGAAAGTAAAGGGACAGCTGGAAAATGGGAAGCCTTCAGAAATGAGATAGCAAGAATACAGAGAAAGTATATTCCTGTCAGGGTGAAAGGGAAGGCTGGTAGGTATAGGGAATGCTGGATGACTAATGAAATTGAGGGTTTGGTTCAGAAAAAGTAGGAAGCATTTGTCAGGTATAGACAGGATAGATCGAATGAATCCTTAGAAGAGTATAAAGGAAGTAGGAGTATACTTAAGAGGGAAATCAGGAGGGCAAAACGGGGACATGAGATAGCTTTGGCAAATAGAACTAAGGAGAATCCAAAGGGTTTTTAAAAATATAATAAGGACAAAAGGGTAACTAGGGAGTCAATAGGGGCCCTCAAAGATCAACAAGGTGGCCTTTGTTGATCCTAAATAGGGGAGATACTAAATGAATATTTTGCATCAGTATTTACTGTGGAAAAGGATATGGAAGATATAGACTGTAGGGAAATAGATGGTGACATCTTGCAAAATGTCCAGATTACAGAGGAGGAAGTGCTGGATTTCTTGAAATGGTTAAAGGTGGATAAATCCCCAGGACCTGATCAGGTGTACCTGAGAACTCTGTGGGAAGCTAGAGAAGTGATTGCGGGGCCGCTTGCTGAGATATTTGTATCATCGATAGTCACAGGTGAGGTGCCGGAAGACTGGAGGTTGGCAAATGTGGTGCCACTGTTTAAGAAGGGCGGTAAAGACAAGCCAGGGAACTATAGACCAGTGAGCCTGACCTCAGTGGTGGGCAAGTTGTTGGAGGAAATCCTGAGGGACAGGATGTATATGTATTTGGAAAGGCAAGGACTGATTAGGGATAGTCAACATGGTTTTGTGCATGGGAAATCATGTCTCACAAACTTGATTGAGTTTTTTGAAGAAGTAACAAAGAAGATTGATGAGGGCAGAGCAGTAGATGTGATCTATATGGACTTCAGTAAGGTGTTCAACAAGGTTCCCTATGGGAGACTGATTAGCATGGTTAGATCTCATGGATCCTTAAGCTTGACTACTCCCAAGGTTGACACAATGATTTACCAAAGCATGCAAAGACTCTATTAACATGTACATAATAAGAACGACCATTTGTTACAAATGAATATATTCAAATCATAAGTTAGCAGCTATGAATTTTTACTATATGGTTCTACTAGTTAAAATGCTAAACATCTTTTAAAATCATTACTCAACATGTAAATAGACACTGACAAACAAAAAAATAACATTGGTTCATGGTTTATGGCTCACCAGAACTTTCAGTTCTTCAATCTCTTTTTTTTTCCAGGTTCCTTCACATATTTGCTGAAGGCACAGGGTGACTGGTAACTAACTGCAAAGTCTCTTAGTTCCTAGTTAAGGGCAACAGCTTGCAGCAACTGCTGGAAGAAAATAACTGGTTTGAAAACTTCTCACCGTGTCATTCTGTTCACCAGCCAGAAACCAATCCGAGTACTGTCACCAGGCTGATGATCCTTGGCACCCACAGTTGGACACAACTCCACAAAGCTATCAGTTGTTTCTAGCCAAATCTCGCTCTCCATACATCACCTGGTGTTGGACCTTCACCCACTTAATGTGTGTGGTTATTACACTGCTGAATTGTTCAATGAGTTTCAGAAGGTTGTCTTAGAAAGGATATACAGGTACCAGAGATAAGCAGTGATCACGAAATTTACAGGAAGGTATCAGTCAACAGTGTGATGGCCTGAAATCTCAAGAGAGATTGGACATTCATTGAAAAATCCAAGTAATTTGTAAAGGTTGACTCCAGACAACCTTTACAAAGTGGAAGTAAAGAAGAATGAGTCTTTAATTTAAAATAAGCACTTGATTTAAAATTGCATGAGAGGAATTCCGGTATAATTTGAAACTACATAACTCAGTGATTGACATTAAGAACTTAGTAGTTTCATCTATCTGTTCTTTATATAAAATACTTTCACCCATCTAGTATTCTCTGATTAGTGCAGGGATACTATCAACATCCTGGAAGCTCTCCATTCAGGTAATTCACCAGAACAGTATCTGGACAAGATACATAAATACTTTGGCAACAAGAGCAGGTCAAAAGCTAGGAATCATGCACTGGGTAACATACCTTCTGACTCCCCAAAGCCTGTCCACAATTGACAAGTCACAAGTCACAAAAGAGATAGTTTGCTCACCACTTGCCTGTTTGAGTGAAGCTTCAACAACATTCCAGAACCAATCATCCAGGACAAAGCAGCCCACTTGATTGGCATCACATCCTCAAATATTCATCCCCTCCATGACCAACACTCCACAGCAGCAATGTGTACCATATACAGGATAGTCTGCATAAATTCACCAAAGTTCCTATGCAGCATTTTCCAAACCGACAGTCACTTCCATCTAGGAGTACAAGGGCAGCTAATACATGAAAACCCCACCAAGTCACTCACCATCTTGACTAGGAAATATATCACCATTTCTTCAGTGTCACTGGGTCAAAATCCTGGATCTTCCTTTTGAAGCATTGTGGGTCTCCCTATACCAAATGCATTTTAGAAGACAGTTTGTCACCTGTTCAAGGGTAACTTTGGATAAACAATATATTCTGGAACTGGAGCTGCTAACTGACAGTGTTTTGTTTGATATATTCCCAGAGACTTGGTTTAATTGAAGGCTCCAAGGCCAGGATTATAATGGTTCACCAGCACCTGGATTTCTGAGACAGTAACAAACACAGGAATGGAGTGGAATCCAGGCAAGCTTGATCTCTGCATCTCTGACTCTTTCCTGGAAGTTCCTGTTATGAGATCCAAGGAGTTGTAATGAGGGTAATTTTCACAAGGATACAAGAATAAAGACAAACTGTCTGACCAAGCAGGGATGCATGGAAGTAGCTGAGGAAGTCAGCAGCAGATGTGTGATCCCTCAAACGTGAGGCCAATGTACCAAGTGAATCCAGAGCCTCTGGAGGGCAGAAAAAGAGTGATATAACACTTTCAGTGCAAACCTGCATATTCTGAATTGGCCAACATTTTCCTACACAGCACTCCTTACAACTCCATTCATTCCCCTTTCTTTAGATTAGATTAGATTACTTAAGTGTGGAAACAGGCCCTTCGGCCCAACAAGTCCACACCGACCCGCCAAAGCGCAACCCACCCATACCCCTAATCTAACACTATGGGCAATTTAGCATGGCCAATTCACCTGACCTGTGCATCTTTGGACTGTGGGAGGAAACCGGAGCACCCGGAGGAAACCCACGCAGACACACGGGGAGAACGTGCAAACTCCACACAGTTAGTCACCTGAAGCGGGAATTGAACCCGGGTCTCTGGCGCTGTGAGGCAGCAGTGCTAACCACTGTACCACCGTGCCACCCAGTGGCACCCCAGTGGCTCCAGCACCTCATTTGCCAACAGAGCAGCCAACATTCACACTCAATGTGCTCATGTGTCACGGAAATCCTCCATAAATACCCTTCAGTGATCTCTACAAAAGCTGTTATGAACACTCATTTTTCTTTGTTTTCCCTGCTTGCTGCAGAAGAGAGCACACAACATGACAAGAAGTAGTAAACAAGGTATTAGCTGTCTTGTTGGCCATTGACAATGATGTCTACTTCATCTATTGAGAAGAAGACCTGTTCAAGGAGGCTGCAGATTTCAGTCCTGAGGACACTGATGCTCAGACATATCGAGAGGGAAGATCTTCTGCCAGTGGACTTTATGTGTGGTATCACCTTCTTCCAGCTGTTGCTTCCCTGTTTCTAGTGAACAGGAATATGGCTGAGGAGAAGGCATCTAGTTTTGCGCCTGCTGGCTTTGATAGTACTTGGCCTCAAAAGTACAAGGTGGAGCTGCACAAGCCACTGTGAAAGGTAACAGCAAGGAAATGCAGCTAAAAATAGGCAAACTACCTTCCAAGTAGTTAGCAAACACATCTCAAATGGTAATCACCATTGCAGTGTGAGAGAGGAAGAACTTTGTCCAGCATCTCCTCACCTGTTCCTGGCTGGAGCTCTTCAGTATTACTGAAGATTTCACAGATTGTTAGTTTTACTGCAGAAGCTCTTCTCACTGTGCACTCACAGCTGAAGCAGGCTTTCTGGCCCAGGCATTATCACTGGGATCTGTTCTATAAAGGAAGCTTGAGATAGAACAAAGATCAAAGAACAATACCGCACAGGAACAGGCCCTTCTGACACATTTTTGCCCCTCCATGCTAAAACTGTCTTCACTTAGAGTATCCCTATCCCTCTATTTCCTTCTTATTCATGTATTCATCCAAGTGTTTCTTGAATATTGCTATAGTGTCTGTTTCCATCACCTCCTCCGGCAGCATGCTCCAGGCACTCACCACCCGTTGTGTGAAAAACCTGTCTCGCACATTTCTTTTAAACTTCCCCTGGCACCTGTGTCCCCTAGTAACTAACCTCTCCAACCTGAGAAAAAGCCTCATACTTTCCACTCCATCCATGCCATTCACAAGTTTATAAACTTTTTTCTGCGTTCCAGTGAAAATAAATCCAATTGATTCAACCTTTCTTTGTCGCTAAAATCCCCCATACCAGTCAACATCCTGGTAAACCTTTTCTGTATCTTCGCCAAAGCATCCACATTCTTCTGATAGTATGGTGAGCAGAACAATACACTGTATTCCAAGTGCGGCCGAAGTAAAGTTCTACAAAGCTGCAGCATTACTCATCTATTGCTATTCTCAATGCCCCTTCCAATGAAGGCAAGAATGGCATAGGCCTTCTTTACTACCTTCTACTACCTAGATCTTCAGTGTAACACTCTCTAATGAGGCAAATATAGGATTGGAAACAACCTACATGTTCTGCCTAAACTTGTGTAAGTTGGAAAACAGGTCCCCATGCTGTGAAATCCATAGTTGTAGGTTAAAATGATTCTTACTTGATTTTTGAAGTGCCTTCATTACTTACCAGTCAGATTCTAGGTTTCCTGTACACCTCAATCCTGTCTTGTTGAAACCCAAAGAAAGGAAGGACAAGGTCAGAATCCTAATCCAATATCATTTTTTAGGGGTTTTAACTCCTCGCATGTGCACATTTCCCTTTGCCTGGGAAAAATTCTCCCGTTAAGTAAATAAACCATAAATCCATCTGAATTCAAATGACTTCTGGGGAAATCCTATTTTTTTAGTCAGAAACTTGTATGGGTCATATCTTTTACAAAGAAGAAAACATGCTGTACTTATACTGGGATTTTAATGAAAAGAAGTGCCAGTTTTCTTCACAAATGTAAAATAGATATGATAGAATGAATGCCATGCCATGGGACAATAAAATACTTTGTTCAAAAAATGGATTAGAAATTGCCTGGTCCAGTCCCAATGTGTTAAACTGATCTTAAATCCTACATAGGCTTAGCTTGTGAAGATATGTGCCACAGCTGAGAAAGTCTCAGGTCAATACATCGACTTTGCGAAATTGACTGTCCAAGATCAGAGTGGTATCAGCGTTAACTTTTAACATCTCTTAACTCATTGTGAAAGTTGGTAAATATCTAAATGGGCTTCCATTTCTAACTGATATGCAATGACTCTGGTTGAACAGCTATGGGTGTCAGTTAAGGCTAGAAACTTCAATGTAAAGCCTCCCCTATAACCAAACAAAGTTAACAATCACACAACACCAGGTTATAGTCTAACTTAGAAGTACAAGCTTTCGGAGTGCTGCTCCTTTATCAGGTAGCTAGTGGAGCAGGACCATAGTGTCATAGAACTGATGCAATATATTGAACAAACCTAAATTGCTGTTAAGTCTTTCATCTCTTTGAATGGGTTGCAAGTTTCAATTCATTATAATTGAAATGGAGTAGCACTCTGAAAGCCTGTACAGAATAACCTTGGTTATCCGAACATCAATTATCTGAATAAGATCTCCAAGTCCCTGTACATGCATTTCAGCTGAAGTAGGAAAATCCTATTCCTCACCCATTTAATGCATCATTTTGTAAATTTGAGAAGGAATATAGAGTTAAGTCATACATTTTTTATAAAAAGGCTCTCCGATACTGATTCTCCCCGTGGACAAAGGTTTGTGACTATAAACACACAAGAACAACATATGTGCAAGCCCAAGCTGTGCACTCTAACAGCAAGATTGCCTCTCAACCTTGACTCGCTCTGTTTTGCAAACCCAACAATTTTTATTCTCAGCTCATTCTCCAAAGAGTTAAGTTAGAAAATGCACTCGCAGTTTTCGTTTCCGTTGCTTTTTCCTCCCGTTATCCCATTACAACTCTTTTCTTTCCAAACATTAAGTAGTTCAATATCTTTCAGCTGACAAGAAAATTTAATGTAATTTTCTTTTGGTAGTGGATTGCAAATTGTAGTGAATTAGCACTCAAAAATAAACAGGAGGAAAACTTGACGAGAGGAAACACAAGGAAAACATTACCCCCCCAAAACAAATTGATGAGAGGATGGAAACTGAAGTCAGTGAAAAAATCTTCCTCTCTCTCATGTTCCCCCTGTATTTTGTACCGCTCTCCCTCCCTCTAAGGGCTCGGCAGTCAGTGAGGAGGGAGGGACAACACTTGGTTAGTCTGGATGGTGGGACGACTCCAAACAGAAAGATGCCGGCTGCAGTTGAGGACCGGGATTAAACTGAGGAAACGTCAGCAAAAAGTTTCACAGACTTCAGTCAAACTCTAGACAAAAAGTGATTTTATTTGTAAAATATCATGAATTTTTAAGCAATATCCAGTGTTTGTGCACATTTTATCGATTGAATGGAATAAAAACTCTTGGAATAAAAACTCTTTACATAATTATGTTCTGTCTGGCTTCTTTTGTTTACAATCAGATCAGTTATCCGAACAATCAGTTATCCAAACAAAATACTCCCCGCCTGTCTTGTTTGGATAATCGAGATTGTTCTGTACTTCCAAGTAAATCTGTTGGACTATAACCTGGTGTTGTGTGATTTTTAACTTTGTCCACCCCAATCCAACTCTGGCACCTCCACATCATATGACCAAACAGCTCAAACAACACTCTCTATCTGAGCTCACATGTGAAAATTGTCACACTGGTGAGGAAGAGAGAAGTTAGCACCCATGGAACTGCACATCAGTGCAAGGCAGTGTCCTCAGGAGTGAAGGCAAGAATTGTTTTGTAAATGGTTCTTCAATCAAAGTGATGGGTACAAAAAAAATAAGATCCAAACACACCAACTTGTTATATGTGAACAGAAGATTTATCAAAAAAAAGATTGTTTCTATTTGCAATTATATCTCTTGGAAACACTTAAATTATGATTTTAGACAAGATAGATACAGAAAAGTCAACCTCTGACAATGGGAAATAGACAAAGTGTGTAAGAAAAATACGTGCCAATTTTAAGTCAGCTAACCCTGGAGCTAGATTTAATGCAGACAAACTGAAAATAATTAGTTGTTTATTATAATTAAGATTAGGCAAAATTTTTTTTAAAAAAAGTGAAGCCAAGCTTGCTGGTTATAAGTAGTCTAACATTTGTTGAGAAGCCAAGATCTAATTTGATTCACTTGTAATGTCCTTGCAACAATGAAGTCTCATAACTTTTTGCTGAGCTCTTAAAGTGTTGGTTAATTCACTATTTAAATAATCACAGCACGTCTCAGTACATCAAATGAATTGGCAATCCACATCATCTAATGTTCAAATCCCTACTAGCCAACGACCAACTCCCCCACACCATCACCCTCCCACAGCCCCCACCCCCACTGTTGGCCACCACCAACCTCTTGAAGTCACAGAGTCGATCAGCTGTGTCTCCGCCAGACGTGGCTCTCAAAGAGGCCAATATAGTCCTATTCTCTCTTATTCAGCTGCAATAGAGGGCTGCTAGTAGAAAATATCTGCCACAATCAAACATCAGATGGTGATTCTTTTCCCACAGCTTGTGCGAGTGAAAACAGTGAAATTATACCCATGTTTTACTGGCCAATCCCCCAGTGTTAGATTGAAGCAACCCCACTGCAGCCCTCTTGTTCGCTGGGCCTTTGTTCCTGGCTTGCACTGTCTTTAGCACCGGACACCATTCAGTCACCATTCAGCATTGTATGTCACTTCACATATGGTTCATCCGTTCCAAATGTGTGCATGTACCCAGAAAATGCAGCTTTTCATTTTGTATTCTCTATGTAACAGAAAAGATTAAGATGTAAGCTTAGTGAATGCGGCAGGAATTAGTTGGACAGATGAATAAGGGAAAAATGAATCCGAAATGATGGCGGATTTAGGATAATGATTGTGGGAGGGCGTAAGAACTTGGTGGTAGGTTGAGCTGTCTAATCCTGGATTGTGTATTTGGGCGGTGCAGGCATGCTTCAAGGAAACTTCAGAAAAGTACAGTAAAATGGTCCACATCACAGCAGTCTGTGTGGCTGTATGTTTTCACAGTAATCATGGTGAACATTCTTTCCAACTGCTTCATAAGATTTGATGTCTGTGCAGTATTTGCTCTTATCTTTCAACGTATTTTAATGGATTAAAACTTCAGGAATGGGTGATGATGCAATTAACTCCTTAAGTGCTGGAATTAGTCAGCAGATTTTAAAACGTCAATCTCTCTCTCTCTTGTTCCCGCATTCATTTTATACATTGTCAATTGGACAAGCCTTCATGAAATGATTTCTGGTTCTACAAAAATAAGTAGGCACAAATCATTTTTGTTACTGCAGTGACAACATAGGTGGTCTGAGGCACAGATTGAAAATATTGTCCCCAGTACATTGTTTTCAAAACACTTCTTCAGATTTCTCACAATAAGTTCGTTCCCCTTTAAGATTGCTGAAAAGCATACAACGGAGGTTTGGTGAGAAATGTTACATGGAATTATGGTTAAAAAAAAACAAACAGAAGTACTGGAAACACTCTATAGATCAAGCAGCATTTGTGGAAAGAGAAAAATAAGTGCATGTTTCAGCTCTGTGACTTTTCGGCATTTTCTGTTTCCATTAGAATTGTTTAAATTGTAGATATTCAGTATCTCAGTAATTTGGGTTTTGTGCAAAGGCTGTAGTTATAACCCAGTAGAACATAGTAGGTAAACATACTACAATGTACCACTAAGCCTTATAAAATAGAAGACACCAGATTTGATATAATCTGTACAGATGTAACTCATCCCAGACCTTGACAATCAGCAAGCCCCACCCAGGCTCCCACACCCAGTTGGTAGCAGGCAACTCCTGGATAAGTGCATTGAGTAAGAACAGAATGAGGCTGAATCATGATGGCCACCAGGTCCAACAGCTTGTAAATATTCACTGTCTAAGTCTCATGAAGCATGGTTTCTGAGTCAATATAACTGTAAAATTACTGGTACATGAGGAAACCACAACAATATAGATGTTTTTAGGAAAAGGGAAGACATTTTTTAACAAACTGCTTCATCAAAAGTGAAACATATTATGATGATATTCTGAGTTTGCAGCATTGGTCACAGAGTCATTTGGGCCAATTTAAAGCAGCCTGCTGCAATGGGAAACTTGGTGATCAGGCCCGTTTAGTTTTTTTGTGGGGGGGGAAATGGAGGGAGGATGCTGGACTTTAGTCTTCTGGTGGTGGCAAAATCTCCCACAAAGAAGTTGGAGTTGAGAAGACAGCCATGGGGAACCCAGCCCACTCATAGCGGGCTGTCATTAAGACACTCACTCTGTTTTTCTCTATCCACACATGCTGCCTGACGTACTGATTGTTTCCAGTATTTTGTATTTTAGTTCAGCTTATTATTGAGCCAGTTGACAAAACTATCTCTGAGCCTGCCAGAATTTTGTGGTGGCTCAGGAATTAAGTATGAGCAACATGGAGCTGAGTTTGCCTGTGGCTTTCCTGGGATGGGCCATTCAAAGACAAAGTGCCCAATTATTGGACCGGCATCCAGAAGGGGTGCTCCCTGAAAGCCATGCCCCTATCTTTTCTTCTGACCCCTTCTGTCGGTGCCGTCCTCCTGGATCCCTCCCATAACCCCAATCACACCCTTACTCATCGAAATTCTGAATCCCAGGAAGGTCTCAGCTGAAGACCTTGCAACATGTGCCGCAGAAATTGCTTCCGTTACCACTTGATTCACAGCCGTGCATCTCTTTCTCACACAGTAATATTTTATTCATTCTTTCATGAATATGGGGCAGCAGGGAGATATCACTGGCATGAATCCTCCCATTCCGAGTTGCCTTTGAAAGCAGTGGATCTGGAGTTACATCTAGATCAAACCAGGTAAGGACAGCAAGTTTCATTCCCTGAAATGGCATTAGTGAATCACATGGACGTTTGGGACAATCAATGATAGTTTATGGTCATTATTACCAAGACCTGCTTGAAATTCCAGATTTCTTTTAAATAATCACATTTAAATCCCATTGGGATGTGAACCCATGAAACCCACAGCCTATGCCTCTGGATTCCTTGTCCACTGACGTTATCACTACTCCACGATCTCCCAATTAATGAACAAGAGTAACTTTCCTTTGATTATCTTATGTAAGCTTCTTATCTGCTAAATGCCTACCAAATCTTCCCACAATCTCCTTTGCTGCATGAAATACAGCCTCAGTTCTTCCAACCTAACTTTGTGATGAAAACTCTTCATGTTCAGAGTAATTCTGGTAACTCTTCTCTGCATCATTCCAAGGACCATCACATCTTTCCTTCAGTATGCAAATCAGAATTGGATACAATTCTCCATTTGTGCTCAGGTTCCGATTACCTTCCTTGCTTTTGTTTTCAATACCTCTAAGAAATGAAGTCTGAAATCCACAGTCTTTATTAAATACTATCTCTTAAAGATCTGTGCACATGTACTCCCCTGTCTCTGTAATTTCCCTGTTTTAGAACAATGCTATTAGGTCTATACTGCCTCCTAATATTCCTTCTTCTAAAATGCATTACTTTGCACATCTCTGTATTAAATTAAACAGACGTTACTCTGTCCCCATTCAGCTAGATTATCTATGTCCACTTGTAAGTAGCATAAGAAATTCAATGCGGAGAAATTTGACATGGTTCATTTTGGTAGGAGAGACAATTTGAAATAAAGGGTACAATTCTATACTGGGTGCAGAGCAAAGGGATCTGATGTATATGTGTCTAAACCATTTGGTTGATTCAGGTTGAGAAAGAGGTGAATAAAACATATACTGTTGTAGACTTTACAAGGAGAATAGAGTACAGTGCAGTGAAATATGTCCAATTTATGAGACACTGGATTAGATTAGATTCCCTACAGTGTGGAAACAGGCCCTTCCGCCCAACCAGTCCACACCGACCCTCCGAAGAGTAACCCAACTAGACCCATTTCCCTGTGACTAATGCACCTAACACTATGGGCAATTTAGCATGGCCAACTCACCTGACCTACACGTTTTTGGATTGTGGGAGGAAACCCATGCAGACACAAGGCGAATGTGCAAGCTCCACATAGGCAGTTGCTCAAAGCTGGAATCGAACCTGGGACCCTGGTGCTGTGAGGCAGCAGTGCTAACCACTGAGCCACTATGCCGCCCTTTGGCCTCAACTAGAATATTGTGCCTAATCTGGCTGCTGCACTTTAGGAAGGATGTGAGGCATTGGAAAGGGTGCAGAAAAGATTTATGATAATGGAATGAGAAATGTCACATATGAAGCTACACTGGAGAAGTCAGGATAGAGTTATCCTTAGAGAAAAGAAGGCTGAGATGAGATCTGTTAGAGGTTTTAGAGATCATGAAGGGGGTCTAAACAGAGTAGGCAGGGAGAAATTGTGTCATTCTTGAACTGAGACCAAGAAAACCAAAGATTTAAAGCAATTTAAAAAATAAGTGAAAGACTTTCTCATGCAACAATGATTTAAGGTCTGAAATGCACTGTCTGAGAATGTAGTGGAGACTGATTCAGTTGAAACATTGAAAAAGGAATTACATTTTATCTGAAAAGGAAGGTTACGTGGAAGAGATGGGAGAACTACATTAACTAAATTGGCCAGAACAATGGCAGATGGTATTTTATCCTAATTTCCTCCCACATCCTGGACAGAGTAGATGTTGGGAAGATGTTTCCATTGGTAGGAGAGACTAGGACCCAAGGACAAAACCTTAGAGTAAAGGGAAGACTTTTTAGATTGGAGATGAGGAGAAATGTCCTCACCCAGAGAGTGCTGAATCTATGAAATTCATTGCCACAGAAGGCTGTGGAGGCCAGGCATTGAGTATATTTAACACTGAGATAGGTAGGTTCTTGAGTATCAAGGGGATCAAGATTTATGGGAAAAGTAGAAGAAAGGGGTTGAGAAACTTATTAGCCATGAATGAATGGCAGAGCAGATTCGATGGACAGAATGGCCTAATTCTGCTCCTACATCTTATGATCTTATCGTCTTATGTTCTTATGTGCAAGTTAGGTGGAATTGTCATGTTAAATTGCCCATTCTGTCCAGGGATATGCAGTCTAGGTGGATTAGCCATGGGAAATGGAGTGTTACAAGGATAGTATAGGGAAATGGGTCTGGGTGGGATGCTCTTCAGAGGATCAGTGTAAACTTTATGGACCAAATGGCCTGCTTCCACTCTGTTAGAATTCTTTGATTCTAAGTACAAAGTGATTCATTTTGGAAGGTGTAATAAGGGAAGGATGCATACAATGAAATGTAGGTTCCTACGGAGTATTGAGGCGCAAAGGGACTTTGGTGTACAAGTTCATAGGTCCCTGAAGGTGTCAGCACAGGTAGACAGGGTGGTGAGGATGGTAAATGGGGTGCGTGCCTTTATTAGCTGGGGCATAGAATATAGGAGCAAGGAAGTCTTGTTACAACTTTATAAAACATTAGTTAAGACACAGATGGAATACTATGTGCAGTTCTGGTTGCCGCACTATCAGAAAGATGTGACTGCATTGGAGAGGGTGCAAAGGAGATTCACCAGGATGTTGCCAGGGATGAAAAATGTCAGTTATAAGAGGAGACTGGAAAGGTTGGGTTTGATTTCATTGGAGCATAGAAGGCTGTAGGGGGATCTGATTGAGGTATACAAAATTATGAGATATATAGACAGAGTAAATTGTGAGAATCTCTTCCCCATAACAGATGTGTCTAAGACCAGAGGATGTAAATTTAAGGTGAGGAGCAAATGGTTTGGAGGAGATCTGAGAAAATAATAATTTCACCCAAAGGCTGGAAGAAATAAAGATCGCACTGCTTGAGAGAGTGGTGGAGACTGGTCATAACATGTATGAAACATATGAAAAAGCACTTAAAATTCCAGGGCATGGTGGCTATATGGGTAAATGGGATTAGTGTAGTTTGGTGTTGGTTGGTCAACATAGATATGGTGGTCCGAAAGTCTGTTTCTATGCTATATTGACCATGAATTGCTCATGTGGAGAATTGGCAAATGGCCTCCAAGCACTGTGATCCAGAACAGTAGTTGAATGGTATAATTGTTAATGTCAGGCAGACCTTGAAATTTGTTGCTATATAAATGAAAAGAACAAAAACCAATAGTTCAATCAAAACAAAACTGCAGCAGTAAAATAGGCAAAATTTAATTCATTTTTGATGCTGCCCGTGTGTGAATTCAGGATTTAAATGGAACACCACTTTAGCCCTCAATCTAGAATCTAATTCATTCCCTTTAAGATCACAGACAAAAACATCTGCACATCATAAAAATTCTAGGATCCCTTTCACTTAACATTGAATTTAAATAAACTATCAATCTGCTATAGTGGAATTCATGCTGTATTTAGTAATCATTTTAATGATAGATTTCAAGACCAAATTTTTCAAATTTTTGAGATCACCTTTATGGTTGCACGGAGATATCGAGCAGCAGACATTGAAGACAAAGTGAATTCAAGCTGTAGTTTTAACAGTAAGCTGCTGGGTGACTACATCCAGAGCTGCAACATATGTTCAGGATTGTGACTTGTTGCTTTCTTTGTTTTGTCAAGCGGTCACTCCTCCAGAACACTCAGTCAGCCAGCATCTGAGAGAAAGAAACTCCCCATATAATGAACCTTCTGACACAATAACATGTTGTCATGGAAAGCAATTTTTGACTATATAAGGCTTCTGCAGCTCACTTGATGGTATTGTGCATAAAGCTACCCCCCCTCATGCAATAATCTTAATGGAGCAGTGAGACCCACCATTAATTTCTAGTCTGGCTGGCTTGTTTTTACTGGTCTAATTTGGATTCCATAGTTGCCCCTCAGCACTCGGGGAAGCAGTGGGGGCAAACAAGAAATATGTTCTGGCTCCTGCTCATTTTATGTACAAGTATGTGAGACATTTTAATCTCTTCAGTCTGATTTGCTTTTAATTCTGGGTTCAAAATGAAAGACTGGAATGCTAAGCATCGTTCAAAACAACTACTTAGTTGTAGAGGGCCAAATCTTCCTTGACCCATATAAAGTCTCTACGGAGGGGTGGTGGGGGATTTTAATCGGACCAGAGTCAGATATCTAGTTTCCCGGCCATGGGCTAAATAATTGGTATTAAGTTCTCTGAACTTTGCAGCCATGTTGGTTGCCCCATCCTTGTCAGTTGGAAATTTCTTTTTCATTCATTAAGTTGTCATGAATACTCCTTAATACCCGACCTCACTGACATTATGAACATGAGGACAATTGTGTCAGAAAAAAATGGGAAACATGCATCTTCGCAAATCTAGACATAAAAATGAAGCATGCACTTTACAGGAGAAACATCGTCCTCCACGCTCTGGTGAATCCAAAATACTGCGCTATGTCTCACAGTTTCAAAGCAGTATACCTTGAAGAGGCAGGCTCACCATCTCACCATACCATACCATAGCATGCGACCTGAGGTATCTAGGGCTCAGACTCCATCTTAACTGGAGACCACTTGAAGCATGACATTTCGATGAAGGGATGCCCCTGTTTGTAACTGAATAGCTGTGTATTAGCCCAGACACTGAAATGCCTGTGGCTAATATCTGAATATACCAGGAGCTGTACAAATGCCAGTTGAATATTTCAATGCCAAATTGCCCACATTTAGTTCTTACATTATAAGAGCTAACAAAAGCAATGCCTTGTCAGGTACAAATATCCTCCAGCATCCATATGATGGTGGCAGATAACAGTTTTTCTTATTAACCTCATGTTATGAGGATGTAGGGGTAGAGTCATAGAGTCATAGAGATGTACAGCATGGAAACAGACCATTCGGTCCAACTCCTCCATGCTGACCAGATATCCCAACACAATCTAGTCCCACCTGCCAGCACCTGGCCCATATCCCTCCAAACCCTTCTCATTCATATACCCATCCAAATGCCTCTTAAATGTTGAATTTGTACCAGCCTCCACCACATCCTCTGGCAGCTCATTCCATACATGTACCACCCTCTGCGTGAAAACGTTGTCCTGTAGGTCCCTTTTATATCTTTCCCCTCTCACCCTAAACCTATGTCCTCTAGTTCTGGACTCTCCGACCCCAGGGAAAAGACTTTGCCTATTTACCCTGTCCATGCGTCTCATAATTTTGTAAACCTCTATAAGGTCACCCCTCAGCCTCAGAAGCTCCAGGGAAAACAACCCTAGCCTGTTCAGCCTCTCCCTATAGCTCAAATCTTCCAACCCTGGCAACATCCTTGTAGATCTTTTCTGAACCCTTTCAAGTTTCACAACATCTTTCCGACAGGAAGGAGACCAGAATTGCATGCAATATTCCAACAGTGGTCTAACCAATGTCCTGTACAGCCGCAACATGACCTCCCAACTCCTGTACTCAATACTCTGACCAATAAAGGAAAGCATATCAAATGCCTTCTTCACTATCCTATCTACCTGCGACTCCACTTTACTGTACCTTTAGGAGTGTGGAAAAGCCAGCAAGACTTAGAGAAGCACACAGAGTACTGGAAAATTTAAAAAGTAACAATTGGTCGAACAGTTAGATTAGCTGGGTTTCCTGGATACAAAAACAAATTTGAATTTGGCCAATCAGTTTAAATTATGCCTCAAGATACCAAACTCCAATCAAGTTTGAATTTAGTATTAAGACAATATTAAGACCAATTAAGTGATCCAATACTTTGGATTATAAATCTCAGAAATTTTGGAACATTAAGTCAGAACAGCAAAGAGCTGCAAAGAGAACTGCCAAGCCACCAACATATACAAACTGCTCGCAGAACTGCTCTCGTAAAGGTACCTTTATCTATCAATGACCTGTGAAACAGAATCCCTAAGAAGAAGAAAAGAAGACAGAGGAAAATACAAAGGACACTCAGCAAGCGGATTTTTTAGTAAATCGTGGTTGGGATTTTTTTTATCGGACCAGTATTGTAGAGGCGAAAGTAAAAGATAGGCTTAGAGAAAAGAGTTGTAAATAGTAATTAATTAATATTCTTTGTTAGACGTTAAAAAAAAAGTGACTTTTGGGATAGTTCTTTGCCTCTCGAATTTTAACCAATTATAACATGGGTTAAATCTTTTCCATGTTGTTCATTTAAATTAGCTGGGCGGGGTGTGGGGGGGTTACCTTGTGTCTTAACACCTTGCACCTTCATAACCAAGTTCTTCTCTTTACACAAGCACTTACTGTGTTAGGTTAAAACCTGGCCAAGCAAATGAATCTGCCTAAGCAAAGCAGCCATGCTGACTGATGCTCAAAAGCATGACCAAGGTAGGAGAGTGGCACTTAAATCAAAAGGGGCTCAAATGCAAGATTTAGATAAAGATGGGTTAGATAGAAAGGAAATAGGAGGAAATGGTAATGGAGTGATGTCAAGGACTGGAAGAATCCTGTAAAAGGGATGAAGGAAATTGGATGGAGAGGATAGAAGCATGGCAACCATTGTAAGAATGAGAAGGAAGAGTGGAAGCTCCATATTTAGGATAAGGGCCATTGTGGGATAATTAGGCGCACTGGGGAAGAGAGGAAGAGCAGGTGAATTGTTTAGGGAATAGTGTAAGGTTAAGACTGGACATGGAAATCTGAATGGGAGTGGTGCATGCACATGGTGCCACATCATGTTTTATCATTAACTCAATGGAAAACTATAACTTTGATGATCCTGGTGATTAGATTACATTACATTAAATTACAGTGTTGAAACAGGCCCTTCGGCTCAACAAGTCCACACCGACCCGCCGAAGCGCAACCCACCCATACCCCTACATTTACCCCTTACCTAACACTACGGGCAATTTAGCATGGCCAATTCACCTGACCTGCACATCTTTGGACTGTGGGACGAAACCGGAGCACCCGGAGGAAACCCACGCAGACACGGGGAGAACGTGCAAACTCCACACAGTCAGTTGCCTGAGGCGGGAATTGAACCCGGGTCTCAGGCGCTGTGAGGCAGCAGTGCTAACCACTGTGCCACTGTGCCGCCCACACCTTTCTTCTGATCTTTCTTGCATCTTGAAAAGAGTCCACTTTATAGAAATAGAGTTACTGGAGGTCTTAAAATGCAAAAAGACAGATAAATCCCTGGGACCTGATCAAATACATCCTCGTATATTGTGGAAAGTTAGGGAAGGAATTGTGGGGCCCTTAGCAGAGATATTTGTATCATCAATAGTCACAGGTGAGGTGCCGGAAGACTGGAGGTTGGCAAACGTGGTGCCACAGTTTAAGAAGGGTGGTAAAGACAAGCCAAGGAACTATAGACCGGTGAGCCTGGCCTCAGTGGTGGGCAAGTTGTTGGAGGGAATCCTGAGGGACAGGATATATATGTATTTAGAAAGGCAAGGACTGATTAGGGATAGTCAGCACAGCTTTGTACATGGGAAATCATGTCTCACAAACTTGATTGAGTTTTTTGAAGAAGTAACAAAGAAGATTGATGAGGGCAGAGTAGTAGATGTGATCTATATGGACTTCAGTAAGATGTTCAACAAGGTTCGCCATGGGAACCTGGTTAGCAAGGTTAGATCTCATGGAATACAGAGAAGACTAGCCATTTGGATACAGAACTACCTCAAAGGTAGAAGATAGAGGGTGGTGGTGGAGGGTTGTTTTTCAGACTGGAGGCCTGTGACCAGTGGAGTTGGATCCTCTACTTTTTGTCATTTATATAAATGATTTGGATGTGAGAATAAGAGGTACAGTTAGTAAGTTTGCAGATGACACCAAAATTGGACATGTAGTGGACAGTGAAGAGGATAACCTCAGATTACAACAGGATCTGGACCAGATGGGCCAATGGGCTGAGAAGTGGCAGATGGAGTTTAATTCAGATAAATGCGAGGTGCTGCATTTTGGGAAAGCAAATCTCAGCAGGACTTATACACTTAATGGTAAGGGAGTGTTGCTGAACAAAGAAACCTTGGAGTGCAGGTTCATAGCTCCTTGAAAGTGGAGTCA